>NC_053027.1:226637981-226819348 GCF_003073215.2 Triticum urartu | reverse complement strand
TATGGCTAAGTGAGAGTGATAACGCATTATAGTCCGATTGCCTTGTTCATTGTGCTGAGCACCTTCCTCGAAGGACCCAACAATGGGAACAAGAGTGCTCAGGTTTATCCCGAACACCCCGGCACTCGTGGCGTGGGGGCAGAAGCCGACGACTAGCCATCTCTCAGATTTGATAAACAGTCGAACAGAAGGTAATATTTTAAATTCAAACAAGCGTTGCATAGCGCATATGAACAAGTTTTCATAACTACAGGTTTACACGAGCGGGTTTACTCAAATATTATATCTTTGGTACACTCGTCCGCTACGAGACAAGCACCCTTCAGGACACCCTCATAGTACATCTCGGGGTGGCGATGCTCCTTGCCCTCCAGAGGCCCTTCCTTGATCAGCTTCACGGCGTCTAGCTTGGCCCATTGCACCTTCACACGGGCGAAAGCTGGGCGTGCACCTTCGATGCAGACGGACCGCTTGACGACTTCCAGCCATGGGCAGGCATCCACAAGCCGCCTCACCGGGCCGAAGTAGCTGTTCGGAAGGGCGTCTCTAGGCCACAGCCGGACTATAAAGCCCTTCATGGCCTGTTCGGCCGTCTTGTGTAGCTCGACCAGCTGCTTTAGCTGGTCGCTCATAGGCACCGGGTGTTCGGTCCTAGTATATTGGGCCCAGAACAACTTCTCCGTTGAGCTTCCCTCCTCGGCCTGGTAAAATGTTGCGGCATCCGACACACTGCGGGGCAAATCTGTGAATGCTCCTGGAGAGCTCCGGATTCGGGTAAGTAACAAGTAATTTACTTTCACATGCTTGCTTTGCATATAGAATGCCTTACCCACTGTTGGGTAACGTAGTAATTTCAAAAAAATTCCTACGCACACGCAAGATCATGGTGATGCATAGCAACGAGAGGGGAGAGTGTGATCTACATACCTTGTAGATCGACAACAGAAGCGTTTGGTTGATGTAGTCGTACGTCTTCACGGCCCGACCGATCAAGCACCGAAACTACGGCACCTCCGAGTTTTAGCACACGTTCAGCTCGATGACGATCCCCGGACTCCGATCCAGCAAAGTGTCGGGGAAGAGTTCCGTCAGCACGACGGCGTAGTGACGATCTTGATGTACTACTGCTGCAGGGCTTCGCCTAAGCACCGCTACAATATTATCGAGGACTATCGTGGCTGGGGCGCCGCACACGGCTAAGGAATAGATCACGTGGATCAACTTGTGTGTCTCTAGGGTGCCTCTGCCTCAGTATATAAAGGACCAAAGGGGGGAGGCTGGCCGGCCACATAGGGCGCGCCAGGAGAGTCCTACTCCCTCTGGGAGTAGGATTCCCCCCCCCCAATCCTAGTTGGAATAGGACTCGTGGAGGGGGGAAAAGAGAGAGAGGGGCCGCCCCCCTCTCCTTGTCCAATTCGGACCAAGGGAGGGGAGGGGCGCGCGGCCCACTATGGGCTGCCTCTTCTCTTTTCCACCAAGGCCCATTAAGGCCCATTTAGCTCCCCGGGGGGTTCCGGTAACCTCCCGGTACTCTCGTAAAATCCCGATTTCACCCGGAACACTTCCGATATCCAAACATAGGCTTCCAATATATCAATCTTTATGTCTCAACCATTTCGAGACTCCTCGTCATGTCCGTGATCATATCCGGGACTCCGAACAACCTTCGGTACATCAAAATGCATAAACTCATAATATAACTGTCATCGTAACCTTAAGCGTGCGGACCCTACGGGTTCGAGAACAATGTAGACATGACCGAGACACGTCTCTGGTCAATAACCAATAGCGGGACCTGGATGCCCATATTGGCTCCTACATATTCTACGAAGATCTTTATCGGTCAGACCGCATAACAACATACGTTGTTCCCTTTGTCATCGGTATGTTACTTGCCCGAGATTCGATCGTCGGTATTCCAATACCTAGTTCAATCTCGTTACCGGCAAGTCTCTTTACTCGTTCTGTAATACATCATCCCGCAACTAACTCATTAGTTGCAATGCTTGCAAGGCTTTAAGTGATGTGCATTACCGAGAGGGCCCAGAGATACCTCTCCGACAATCGGAGTGACAAATCCTAATCTCAAAATACGCCAACCCAACATTTACCTTTGGAGACACCTGTAGAGCTCCTTTATAATCACCCAGTTACGGTGTGACGTTTGGTAGCACACAAAGTGTTCCTCCGGCAAACGGGAGTTGCATAATCTCATAGTCATAGGAACATGTATAAGTCATGAAGAAAGCAATAGCAACATACTAAACGATCGGGTGCTAAGCTAATGGAATGGGTCATGTCAATCGGATCATTCACTTAATGATGTGATCCCGTTAATCAAATAACAACTCATTGTTCATGGTTTGGAAACATAACCATCTTTGATTAATGAGCTAGTCAAGTAGAGGCATACTAGTGACACTTTGTTTGTCTATGTATTCACACATGTATTATGTTTCCGGTTAATACAATTCTAGCATGAATAATAAACATTTATCATGATATAAGGAAATAAATAATAACTTTATTATTGCCTCTAGGGCATATTTCCTTCACCCACCCCTATCTTCTTCATCGCATCAATCTCCTGGAGGGCCTTTTGGGCTTCGGCCTTGTCACTCTTTGCGCTCTCGAGGGTCGTGGCAAGCTCAGACTCTCGCGTCTTCAAGTCAAGCTCCAACGCCTCGTGCTTCGTCACGAGAGCGTGGAGCTCTTGCTGCACCTCGCCCACCCGTGCCTCATGCCTTTTCCGCTCGGTGCGCTCCTTGGCTGCTTTGTTTTCGGCCTCGGATAGCGCTTGCTTCAGGGTCGCCACCTCGGTCGTGGCCCCTGGCAAATTTATGATGATCCTGTCATTTTGCAATCGCATTCTTTTTATACATATCCATAGACTAGGTACTACTTACCTTTGTTCTCCTCGAGCTGCCTCTTGGCAAGGCCGAGCTCGTCCTTGGACCCTTTAAGGTCCTGCTTCAGTGCGGCGACCTCCGCAGTCAGTGCGGCAGAGGCCAGCAGCGAAGCCTGCATACGCATATAGACATACTTATATTAGACTCCTGCGATATTGTTTGATCCTCTGTTCGGCTTTTCTTTGTGAACACCGAACAGACCATCGGGGGCTACTGTCTATGCGGTAATATTTCTCCTATATTTCAAAAACTTACCTCAAAGCTTATTAGAAGGCTGACACAGGCTTCAGTCAGTCCGCTCCTGGCGGACTGAACCTTCTGGACCACCGCACTAATAATAGTGTGGTGCTCTTCGTCAATGGAAGCATTGCGAAGTGCTCCCAGCAGATTGTCCGGTGCCTCTGGATGGGCAGAGGTCACCGGCATAGGCGTCTTGACCCTCTTGGAAGGAGGCCGCCTGCCCGAGTCCGGAACCACTGGAGGTTCCGGTGCGGTGTTCGGCTGAGGGCCGAACTTGGAGCCCTCGGGGGCTTTGCTCCCCCTGCTCCCGGAGTCTGGAAGGTCGCTTTGAGGCACCTCCGGGACTGTCTCCCCTCGACCCAGTGCCTCTTGAGACAACAGCTCGGCATTGTCCGTAGGGCAAGGGGAGGTGGCGGTCGGAAGTGGATCGCTATCCATATCCGACGAGCCCAGGGAGCCGTCCGACGAGCATACGTCGATACGGTTTCGGGGCGGTCTGCACAATCATAATTCGGCGTTAGGAGAAGCAGTGCGACAAAGGAATACTATGAGTTACTCTGGTATCCGAATACTTACGACTTCGCCAGGGGCTTGGCCCTGAGCAGCCACTCGTCTTCGCCTTCGACGGCGGTGGTGGAGTAGTCCGGAAGGAGAGTCCTTCCCTTCTTGGACCCTTCGCCCCCCCCAGTAGGGGCGGCCTTCCTTTTCTCGTCTCCACCGACTGGAGGGGGAACATTTTCATCTTCCTCCTCGTCTTCGGGGGAGGAGTGCGTCGCGGAGTTATCGGACGATGAGCCAGATAACACCTGGCACCGGGAGCTCTTTCGGGTTCCCTTGGCCTTCTTGGTCTTCTCCGGCACCTTGTAAGGAGCCGGAGTCAACATCTCCATCAGGAGAGCGTCCGCAGTGTCTTCGGGCAGAGGGGTCGGACAGTTAATCTGCCCAGACGTCTCCACCCAGTCCTGTCAAAGGCATGGAGATCAGACCCAGCACATGGTTAAGCTAGGGGAAATAAATATCCTACCGGATGTATAGAACTCACCGAATGCGCTCGACGCTTCACGCTTAGCCCACGGTCCTCGGTGAGAGAGGGAGGAACCTCGGCGCCCTTGAACAACACCTTCCAGACGTCCTCGTGCGTCGTGTCAAAGAGCTCACTCAAAGTCTGGTGCTGGGCCGGGTCAAACTCCCACAAGTTGAAGTCCCGTTGTTGGCACAGGAGGATCCGGTGGATGAGCATGACCTGGTCTATGTTGACAAGTTTGAGCTTCTTGCTTGTCATGTTCAAGATACATTTCTGGAGTCCGTCCAGCTCCACCGATGAACCCCACGACAGGCCCTTCTCTTTCCAGGAAGTGAGCCGTGTAGGGAATCCAGATCGAAACTTGGGGGCAGCCACCCATTTGGTGTCGCGTGGCTCGGTGATGTAGAACCACGCCGATTGCCACCCCTTTATGGTCTCCACGAAGGAGCCTTCAAGCCATATAACGTTGGGCATCTTGCCCACCATGGCCCTGCCGCATTCTACTTGTTGGCCTCCCACCACCTTCGGCTTGATATTGAAGGTCTTTAGCCATAGGCCGAAGTGGGGGCGAATGCAGAGAAAAGCCTCACAGACGACGATGAACGCCGAAATTTTGAGGATGAAGTTCGAGGCCAGATCATGGAAGTCCAGCCCGTAGTAGAACATGAGACCGCAGACGAATGGATGAAGGGGAAACCCAGTCCGCGGAGGAAGTGGTGGAGGAAAACTACCCTCTCATGGGGTTCTGGGGTAGGGACGATCTGCCCTGCCGTGAGCAGCCGATGCGCGATATTCGTGGCTAAGTATCCGGCTCCGTGCAGCTTTTTGATGTGTTCCTCCATAACGGAGGAATCCATCCACTTGCCTCCCGCTCCGGACATGTTTGGAGGAGGTTGAGGAGAAAGATGTGGACTTGGGCGTTGGGGCTCGAGTGCGCAAGAATGGATGGGCAAAGAGGAAGAAGGCGTGGATAGAGAAAGGTTAAACCTTATCCCTTTATAAGGGCGGCCAAAACTATGCGTCCCCACTAGCCTGGTAAAACTCGCTTATCCCCCAAGCGCCGTAATCGATTGCGCGGTTGGGTTACCCACGCCCGTATTGATGAGAATCCCGTAATAAGGGGGACACAATCTCTACTTTGACAAGACGTGTCAGGAAACTGCCTTGCGTTATGTGCGGAGCTAGTTAAAGGAAACGGTTCGAATAATCACCGGGCCATGGCATAATGTCGTGTTGCCAAAACAAGTCAGCAAATTAGATTTGTGGAAATGTCATTCTCTCTATGGTGGTATGTGGAACTTATTTTGCAGGGTCGGACACTATCCTTGTATTCAAATTCTTCCGTGGTGTATTCGGAGGAGGAACCCGCCTTGCAATGCCGAAGACAATACTGCGCGCCGGACTGATCGTCATTGAAGCATGGTCCAGGGGCTACTGAGGGAGTCCTGGATTAGGGGGTCTCCAGACAGCCGGACTATATCCTTTGGCCGGACTGTTAGACTATGAAGATACAAGATTGAAGACTTCGTCTCGTGTCCGGATGGGACTCTACTTGGCGTGGAAGGCAAGCTAGGCAATACGGATATGTATATCTCCTCCTTTGTAACCGACCTTGTGTGACCCTAGCCCTTTCCGGTGTCTATATAAACCGGAGGGTTTTAGTCCGTAGGACAACATACAATCATACCATAGGCTAGCTTCTAGGGTTTAGCCTCTCCGATCTCGTGGTAGATCAACTCTTGTAATACTCATATCATCAAGAATAAATCAAGCAGAACGTAGGGTTTTACCTCCATCAAGAGGGCCCGAACCTGGGTAAAACATCGTGTTCCTTGCCTCCTGTTACCATCCGCCTTAGACGCACAGTTCGGGACTGCCTACCCGAGATCCGCCGGTTTTGACACCGACAAGCATAGTTCGGTCTCCTCGTGAGATTCATCTGTTGTAATTTTCTTCCTAGCACCTACTTGGGGAGTACCCAACCCACTAGACATGCCTAGCCCTCCCAAAACGCATGTCAACGCCAAGGTCACGCGGTGACCACGCGGCGGGCATGCGAGTTTACGCGCTTTGGAGTTGGTGCCCTGTGCCACCGTCCAAAACTCGACGTATCGCCACCAAACCATGTATTTATACTTAAATAGGTACTTATGTAACTAGAAATGATTATTGGAAAAATAAAGAGCAAACAATAAGGTAGCTGCAGTTCAAATTTGACCCGCTTCCTATAGAATCGGCGGAAATTTGTCTTTTTCACCAAAGGTGGATAAAACTTTTGAAACCCAACCATTTTGTCAATTGTGCATTAAATATGACCTAGTATTTTATAAAAGTGATTAGGTCCAATTTTGCAACAAATATATGGTAGGTCCTTCACAAAAAAACTCATTTCAGGCAAGTAAAAAATGGAAAATAAATTTTCCGTGCAAAGAAAATGAAAACTCCCTTAGGAAACATTGTTTGGAATTCCAAGATTCACCCTTGTGCACAATATGAGATCATTTGAACAAACTATGCCATGAATGTGGCCATAAGATTGATCATTTGGCTTGAAAACCATGAATCTTCACGCATGATAGCTCGTTTCTGAGAACACTTTTTTTAAATAATTTCCGTATTACAAGTTTATTACTTTTCCTGGAAACTTGGTCACATATAGTGACACAATGCGAAGGTTTTCCAATTTTTTCATTTTTTTTGAATTTTCTATGCCTGTTTCAAAATGCGATCAAAATGGCGGGCTTGACCGTTCCTAGCTAGTGGTTGAATATTGGGAAACTTTTGATGTTTCTCTGATTAAATAGATACTTATGTACCTATAAATGATTTTTGGAAAAAATAAAGAGCAAACAATATGGTAGTTGCAGTTCAAATTTGACCTTCTTCCTACTTAACCGGCGAAAATTTGTCTTTTTCACGAGAGGTGGATCAAAGCTTTTGACACCCAACCATTTGGTCAATTGTGAATGAAATATGGCCTAGTATCTCATAAAATTGATTAGGTCCAATTTTGCAACAAATATATGGTAGGCCCTTCACAAAAAAACTCATTTCGGGCATTTAAAAAAAGGAAAAGGAATTTTCCGTGCAAAGAAAATGAAAACGCCCTTAGGCAACATTGTTTGGAATTCCAAGATGCACCCTTGTGCACAATATGAGATCATTTGAACAAACTATGCCATGAATGTGGCCATTAGATTGATCATTTGGCTTCAAAGCCATGAATCTTCACGCATGATAGCTCGTTTCTGAGAACACTTTTTTTAAATAATTCCCTTATTACAAGTTTATTATTTTTTCTGGAAACTTGGTCACATATAATGACACAACGCGAAGGTTTTCCAATTTTTTGAATTCTTTTGAATTTTTTATGCCTGTTTCAAAATGCGGTCAAAATGGCGGGCTTGACCGTTCCTAGCTAGTGGTTGAATATTGGAAAAAAATATGTTTCTCTTATTAAATAGATATTTATGTACCTAGAAATGATTTTTGGAAAAAATAAAGAGCAAACAATAAGAGAGCTGCAGTTCAAACTTGACCCGCTTTCAACTGGATCAACGAAAATTTGTCTTTTTCACCAGAGGTGGATCGAAACTTTCGACACCCAATCATTTGGTCAATTGTGAATTAAATATATCCCAGTATTTTATAAAATTGATTAGTCCATTTTTGCAACAAATATATAGTAGGTCCTTAAAAAAACTCATTTTGGGCACTCAAAAAATGGGAAATAAATTTTCCGTGCAAAGAAAATGAAAACTCCGTTAGGCAACATCGTTTGGAATTCCAAGATTCACCCTTCTGCACAATATGAGATCATTTGAATAAACTATGCCATGAATGTGGCTATACGATTGATCATTTGGCTTGAAAGCCATGAATCTTCACGCATGATGGCTCGTTTCTGAGAACACTTTTTTAAAATAATTTCCGTATTACAAGTTTATTATTTTCCCTGAAAACTTGGTCACATATAATGACACAATGGGAAGGTTTTCCAATTTTTTTTATTTTTTATTTTTTATGCCCGTTTCAAAATGCAGTCAAAAACGGCGGGCTTGACCGTTCCTAGCTAGTGGTTGAATATTGGAAAAAATTTGATATTTATCTTATTAAATAGATACTTATGTACCTAGAAATGATTTTTGGAAGAAATAAAGAGCAAACTATAAGAGAGCTGCAGTTCAAACTTGACCCGCTTCCAACTAGATCGGTGAAAATTTGTCTTTTTCACCAGAGGTGGGTCGAAACTTTCGACACCCAACTATTTGGTCAATTGTGTATTAAATATGGCCTAATATTTTATAAAATTAATTTGGTCCAATTTTGCAACAAATATATAGGTAGATCCTTCACAAAAAAACTCATTTTGGGCATTCAGAAAATGGAAAATGTATTTTTCGTCCAAAGAAAATGAAAACTCCCGTAGGCAACATTGTTTGCCATTCCAAGATGCACCCTTCTGCACAATATGAGACCTTTTGAAAAAATTTAACCCACTTCCAACTGAATCTTCAGAATTTTGTCAATTTGACGAGAGGTGGATAGACAGCTATTGAGACACAAGCATTTGGTCAATTGCACCTAAAATATGGTCTAATATTATTGAAAAATAGAGTTGTGCTATTTTGCAACAAATATTGGTAGGTGCTTCAAAAAATATATACCATTATTGACACTCCAAAGATAGAAAATGTTTTTTTGCAAAATAAACTAATTTTTTAGAACAATTTTTAAAGATATTTGTATTATTCCAGGTTTGTTATTTTTCTGAAAAACAAGTCTCACTTGTGACACGATGCGAAGATTTTCTATTGTTCTTACTTTTTTCTAATTCTATGATGTTATAAAATAGCTGACATGATTTAGCATATTATTTAATCGATTACGACCAATTTAGATGGTTATAAAATCGTCAGAGTGCGTACTACATTGTGATTGGTCCATTGGCATTTCACGTGGATCGTGCACAAACCACCGTTGGATGGTCCGGGATCCAACGGCAGCCCACACCCCTGACCCTCTCACCCACGTACACCTGACACAGCCCGCACGGTGTCTCAAAAAAATCCTGACACAGCCCACACTTCTCTCGTCCCACAGCCGCGACCCCCAACCCTCTCGCTCCTCCTCCGTCTCAATCTCTCGATCCCCGACCACCACCGCCGCCGTCCTTCGTCCTCTCCCCCAACCTCGTCCGCCTGCGACCCCTCCCCTCCCCTTCTCTCCCACGGCCGCGGTCGGATCCGCGCTCCCTTCTCGCTCGTGACCTAGACCTAGCCGCATGGCACGACCATGGCCATGGCGGCGGCCAGATCCGCCCCCTCCCCTGCTCCGTTCCCTCGACGCCGGCGGTCATTCTCCCTTAGGCCACCCGCCCCCCTTCCTCCTCCCGCAGCAGCTCACCCGCAGCCTTCCCCGTGGCTCTAGGGTTTTGGGGGCGGCGGCGCCTCCATTGCCGGCATGGCTCCGGTGACTCTACAGCCTCCCCCGACATCTACCGCGTTCTGAGACAGCTGCGTCTCCGACTTGTCGCTTCCCCAATGGCTGCTGCTGGACCGGATCCCTCCTCTTTGCCTGGATGCTTCCTCGACTCTCCGTCCTCCCCAACAAGGCCGCCGTCGGACACCTTCTTCCCCGACAGCGCCGGCCGCAGATCCACTCCTCCATTTTCTTCTCACGGTTATCCGCAGCATATATGACTCAGATCTAACCTTTTTGTTGTGTGTCTGGTTTTTCAGGATGTGGGTGGTGCAGTGGCCGCAAGAACACGATCGGCAGCGTCTAGGTCGGGTCGACTAGGGCGGCTGACAGCGGTGGCTACTTCCTTACAAGGACTACAAGCTCGCCCACGACTACACGACCCTCCAGGTCCCATCTGCATGCTCGCTCCCTCCTCCCTGCCTCCTGCATGTACCTGTTTAGGCCGCAAGCGGACTTGACATGCTTATGAGTTCAACATATGAGCTCTCTGACATTTACCATGCGCTGTGTTATGTTCAGCATCTTATGTGTCATGGAAATGTCCTTGTGTTGCATAGTAGGCCCTGAATTATTCATGTTGTTGGCGATGAGATGTCCCTGTTTTGCTCTGTACTATGCACTGCTATATTTATAGTTTGAAAGCGTGAGTTTAAAAGATGTCCCTGTTTTGCTTATAGTTTGAAAGCTATACTGGTCAGTAATTTGGGGCATCTCTTCTAAGTGATGTTTAATGTCTCCTATAGTTGTTTTGTGTCAATTCGACCAAGGATTTTGTTATCTGGAACTGTAACTGTTGGCATAGAGACTGACTGTTGTGGCATAGTGCGACGTCTCACAAGGTGGATTCAGATTTGGTTGTCACGATGCACAAGTGGTGGGTGTAGTACCGTTGTGTTGTCCTTGTATATAAACATCCACCAAAAGGGATTGGCATCTAACGTTAAGAAATTATGTCAAAACGTAGCTGGCAGGCTTTCTATTTCAGGCCCCCATTGTATAACTGTTTAGGCTTTAAGCTGGATGCATCTCTGTGAAGTGTGGATATTGGGGCAGAGTTGGATTATCATTAGCCATGGACTTTGTAAAGAGTATATGTCCATTTTGCCAAGACAAGGACTAATTTTTTTTTCTACTTTAACTTGTTGAATCATCAGTATTTGTTTCCACTCTTTATATTGAAATCCACACATATTAGAAAGGAACATCATGTTATGTGTAGAAGAGAGTCCTGGTTTTGAGAGGAAATGTCGTGCGACTCAAGTACCGTGTTTAGATGATTGATTTCTTTTTAAACTTGCATTGTATGCATCGCATTGGGCTTGCAGTCCAAATGAGTGATGATGTCATAATGAGATTTTGTCACTCACTTTGGGATCATCTAATCTTTTTTATTAGTGTTTGATGATGGCAGTTTCTTGTGTGTTGTCATTGCACCCAAGTGCTGTTTCTTGGCTCTGAGCCGTTAGTTGATTGTATTCCTGGTATGAGAATCAAGGAATTTCGAGGCGCATTAGAATAAAAAAAGCGGAAGGAAACAATAGTGAATTGATGTGATGATGAGTCCATTTTAGCCAAAATAATGTTGTCGATAGTGACCACAGCGGGATTTTAACATAGTCCATTTCAGGTTCCCTCTGTTTCAAAGTGTAAATGTATTTCTATCAGTTAAAGACAAGCAAGTTATAAGTAATTATTACGCTGCTGAAATTGAAATTGAAACTTGAAATTGAATTGAACTAGATTATTACATCAAGCAATGTACTCCAGAATACTATTAATAACTGGAGTCAAAGATGACTGCATCTGATTGACCTAGACTATAGCTTATTCCTTCAGCGTACTATCGCTTTCTCAAGTCAACTCAAGCAACAATTCATGGGGCTCACTCAATCGGGTGGGCGGCGCTATCCAATTCTATTCTGATTTCCTACTGAACTATGTTGTTGTAGACTATAAAAGAAGAAGCTGCAGTTGGTCATGGATTTAGATTTGGCATGTGTTTATCTTGACTGCTCAGGGTGGACGAATTGTAGTTTTATGCATGTAACTCAGTCTGCTTGGACAACACTAGCATGTTACTATGTACTACTACTGTTCAAGAAGTTTCATGAGTTGCTAGTGCCGCACTTCTCTAGTTTCATTGATGGTGTTTAACAGTACTTGCCCTTGTATCCTTTATTCAATCTCGGATTTCATCATAAATCATAATGGACTACTCTTCTGTTGAATGTTGATTGGCGCACTATTCTGTTGTTGCCAAGTAGAGGAATAAGAGGATATATGAAGTTTACTAATGATGTTTCATGCAAGTGGGGTTATCCAATGTTGGCAAATCAACTTTCTTTAACATAGTAACAAAGGCGGGCTCCCGCGCTGGCAACTCTAGGTCAGTGCCCCGACCCCTCCCTCCCTCGTCTTCCCGTCTTGTTTTTGTTTCCCGTGGTGGCTGCTGCTATTTCACATCGGGTTCTGACTCGGTTTGGTTTGCTGTTGTTATTTCCGTTGTGGTGGCGCAGGCTTGCGATGAAGAAGATCAAGGCTGAGAAGGACCCCAACAAGCCCACGCGTCCCCGAGCGCTTTTTTCATCTTCATCTGAGTCCCAGTCTCGGTTCCTGGTTCGATTCATGTTGCTTCTGTGGTGTGGTGTCGCGTACTGACCGAGGATTTGGTGCATGTTTCATCTTTGCAGGGACAACTTCAGGAAGGAGTACAAGGAGAATCACCCCGACATCAAGAAGGTCTCCGTGGTAAGCGTCTCGGTTCCGCTTCGTCCCCCATCCGCCTCTGTCTCGTTGTTCGTTCAAACTGGTGGCGCTGCGAGATGAGTTTCCTCGTTAATTCCGTGTCCTGATATGGTTTAGCTTGGTTGAATTACAGATCGGCAAGGCCGGTGGTGAGAAGTGGAAGTCCATGAGTGATGCTATAAGTTGCACGTCTCCCCTCCCCTCTCTGTTACCGCTCAATTGGGTGTCGGTTTACTCGTTTCTATCTTAGTTTGCCTAGTGTTCGAACCAGTTGGTCAGTTAGATTTTGAATGGTAGTAGCAGCAAACTGATTTTTATCAAATATATCTCTATTACCGCTCAATTCGGTGCCGGTTTTCCAATGGCAGTAGCAGCACACTGATTTTTATCAATTATATCTTATGCGAAGTTTAGGCGTAATGTGTTGCAGTGAAGTATTTTGCATGACTTGCACTTGTGCAATTAATATTCATATTGTGTCTATGTTTTCTTGTATGAATGAGTATCTCATTTTGACTAGCTGGAGAACGAAAAGCATGGTACTAGCTGAATTTCTGTTGTCATTTTAAATGACTGTCCTTTTTTGAAACCCTTCCTAATTTGTTTGCAGCCCTTCCTAATTTTTTGTTCTTGTTCTATTTGGAAATGGATGCAGCAGGTGCTCTTCTCTTGCACACGTCTGGCACCGACTCCGGCGCGGTGGTGCTTCTTGAGGTGACTGGCATGATGGCGGTTATGTACGGCGGCGACCACAAGCCCTCCGGTGAGTCGGCTCCATCTTCTAGCCCTAGCTCCTGCTTTTCTGCTCCTGTAGCATGCTCTGTTGGTTTAGAACACTAGCAGCAGTAGCCTACCATGTATGCGTACTAAACAGCAGGAGTTCAATCACCTTGTGTACACTAGCAGCTTGCTTACACAGATTTCACTTTTGCTTGTGGTAGCCATTATGTCGTTGAATCATGTCTGTGTACTAATCATCAGTTAATAGTATTTGGCTTCTACGTGATGGTCTGGGACTAATTTATGGTGATGTGGATATACTTTGTGATTTAAAGTTACTAATCTATGGTCTGCTGTCATATTATGGTCTAATATTTTTTGTTTTGACTCTTTCTCCGGTGCGAGGAAAGCTGTGAGTAGACGTTGATGATGCCAACTGGCTTGGCTGCTACCGTGATGCATGCGCCGTACATGTCAGCATAGTAGCAGATATTCCCTTTGTTCCTGCTATATTCATGTGTAAATGTATTTCTGAGATGATTTTGTTGTGTTATGTAAACCTGGGAGATGTCTTATGTGATGTGATATGATGCATAATTTCAATTCGACATGGAGTTTTCCTGATTTGAATATGAAACAAGGTCGGATGCATGTGTATAACTAGATTAAAGAGGTCTTGTGCCCAAACAATTTTCTCCAAACATTTTTTTCAAAATCTAAGAATTAATATTGGACAAATAATTGGGCTAGAAAAGGCCACAACCCAACAAGCATTGGAGTGTTTAAAAAACGAAACAAAAAACCCTTAGAAAATAAAAAAAGAAATATACTGCACAAAAGGCTGAGGCCCCCTAGTATGGAAGAACATAACAAAAAGGCCGAATTGTTGGGTATGGTCCATGTTGAAATTAATAGGGAACAATATAAAAGGCTGAATTGTTGGGCTCGGCCCATGTAAAACACCGAATCGGACCGGGCTGAATCTTGTCAACGACCTTTACAATTGGTCGCAATTTTGCCACGTTAGTTCTGACTTGGCGTGGGCAGACAGCTAGTGACCAAAACAGAAGGTCATAGTATCAACGACCTTTTGTTTTGGTCATGGAATTCCATGACCTTCTCACAGAGAAGGTCGTTAATTTCAGTTTACGACCACCAGCTTTTGACCTTCTATTTTTTGGTCATAAAAAGGTCGCAAATGAAAAACAATGACCTTTCAGCGACCAATAGTGATGGTCGCAAGTTGACATATTTCTTGTCGTGGCATGCCGTAAGTTTAATGTTGATCCTTGCATCTGTTGATTTATTGCACCTTGAAGTATGAACATGTGATAGTAAACTTATCACAGTGGAGAGCACCTCGAGTGTTTGGAGGCACCACTGCCTCTAACATGGGCCCCACATGCCTGCCTCTAAACTTGGCAAAAGACCCGCGGTGTACAATATTGGCTGCAACCTCTAACATTTATCCCACCACAAATTAAAATATATGTTCCTCTCTTAGCCAGATCAGCATGCAAACTTCAATCATCAGGATGATAGGTAGGGACAGAAGATTATCATAATCAAAAAAATGCTTCGAGGCAGCCTCTTAGCATGGAGGCGACTCCAACGATTTTAAGCTTAGAGGCATTGAAAGTGCAACTAATTCCCGGGTGAATTTCGTAATTCATAATGACATATAGCTCATTGAACTAATATCCACTCAAGAGGAATATTTCAGGAAGTTCAACTAATGGACCCCTCAAAATGCTAAGGACATATATTGGCAAAAGCTCAAGACTCTATAGCAAAGCCAATACTATTAAATGGGGATGAGTGTTGCTTAATGGATTACTTGCTCAAATGCTTAGTGATATTGCTGCTAAACCCTCAATCACTTTCTTCATCCAAATATGTCAAAACCCTAAACTCCAACTCGGCCCCACCCATTCTTTCTATCCGGTGCCTCCGAATTCATATGACATAGCCACAGCCACAAACCATAACAGTTTGGTCACACGTATACGGATATCCGTCTCACCGAGATGGCCTTGCCAACTCCTTGTTATCAGTTGCATTTATTTTGGTCTCACAGAAATTGCAATCGGCTTCACCGAGATGGCTTGAAAAATTCTCTGTTGCCCTATTGCTTCACTTCGATCTCAACAAGTTGATGCAATTGGCGCCACCGAGATGAGGTTTGCCCTAAGACCTAGCACATCGGTCCCACTGAGTTGTTGTAGCCAGTCCGACCAAGATTCCTCACATTCAAATTTTGAACTAATTAGTCCCACCGAGTTTAACTATTCGGTCTCACCAAGATGGGTCAAATGTGTGTAACGGTTGGATTTTGTGTGGAGGCTATATATACCCCTCCACCCCTTCTCCATATTTGAGAGAGCCATCAGAACATGTGCCTACACTTCCACCATACATTTTTGAGAGAGAACCACCTACTCACGTGTTGAGATTAAGATATTCCAATCCTACCACAAGAATCTTGATTTCTAGCCTTCTCCGAGTTGCTTTCCACTCAAATCATCTTTCCACCATATCCAAATCTATGACAGGTTTTTGAGTGTTGGGGAGACTATCATTTGAAGCACAAGAGCAAGGAGTTCATCATCAACACACCATGTATTACCTTTTGGAGAGTGGTGTCTCCTAGATTGGTTAGGTGTCACTTGGGAGCCTCTGTCAAGTTGTGGAGTTGAACCAAGAATTTGTAAGAGCAAGGAGATCGCGTACTTTGTGAAGATCTACCCAAGTGAGGCAAGTCCTTCGTGGGCGATGGGCATGGTGTCAGGGTACACAAACAGGGGTGTATGTTCCCCCTGACTTGTGCACGGATAGCAGGCCTCCTCCACGGCAGCGCCAAGTTTCCAAGACAGGCCAAGCAGAAAAGATAGCTGTTTGAGAAATTAAAGGGCGGATCAAGAAGAACAAGACAAGCCAAAGGAGCAAGCTATCACTAAGGAAAAACCTCCCTTGCCGGGGCGAGCCCGGTCAGGTGGAGGCCACACCAAAGACAAGTCTCAAGACTTCCCCGGCAAGCTTGCCGAGGACGCCGAGGGCGGATCACCCCACCAAGGCTCCACCGCTCCACCTCACAGCAACGCAAGTCACCTATCAGTGCGGTGTCAAGTCCCCGGGTGATTAAGTGGCACTCATTTGGCATGTGACAACCATTTGTAAGGAAGATCACCTCTAAATGATGCCCGTCCAGAGGCGTGTCACGCAGGCAGGCGATAAGGTGGTTGAATAGCACTTCAAGGCTTGCTGGGCTACGCCCATGACGTGACACTAAGTGGTGAATTTAATGCGCCTTGTCCTGTCAACAGAGTTAGGTATGATAGCACTATTTTCTATCTATCAGTGCATAGTGACTAGTTTTCCACTTTGGTAACCCCTTGACCTATAAAAGGAGGGACGAGGCAACCTTAGAAAGGATTCAGACCTTTGTACACGCATATTTGCAAAGCTGCTCTCGTCCTAAGGCGACCTTGCTGGGCTTGAGCACCGCGTGTTCATCACGGTCCCCCCATCAATCTAGCAAAGCAGGAGTAGGGTTTTACGCCTCGCGGTAGCCTGAACCTGGGTAAAAACCACCGCGTCACCATTGTCGTGCTGCCTTACGGTCTCCTCTCTTTGTGCAACGCGCGCTTCCCCATTGCCGAACCACAAGGGGCCGATGGCCCCATAGGTGGCCATGTTGAACCACAACACATGGTGGGATAGACAAGGTTGCTTCTTCGTGGACCCTTCATGGGTGGAGCCCTCCATGGACTCGCACAACCCTTACCCTTTGTGGGTTGAAGTCTCCATCAATGTGGATGTACGATAGCACCACCTATCAGAACCACGCCAATAATCTTCATGTATCCATAGCGTTTTCCTTCTCCAAACCCTTCCCTTTACCTTCATATGCAATGTTTTACTTTTTTCTTCTACACTCTTAGAATTGCATGTGTAGGTTGATTGCTTCACTTGTGATAGTTGCTAAAATCTGCTCACAACTAAAATTGGGAAAAGGTTAGATTTTCATTTGGTCAAGTAGTCTAATCACCCCCCTCTAGACATACTTTCGATCCTACAAGTGGTATCAGAGGTTTGGTCTCCTTTTACCTTGATTTTCATTGATTTGATGATCATAGCCTCAGTTTCACAACCTAGGAGAGTATGGAGTCTAGTGATGGAAATTACCACCGTAGAGGTCCTTACTTTGATGGTACTAATTTTGTTAGTTGGAAGCATAAGATGAAATTCATGTTCTTGGTCATAACCTCGCCGTTTGGGCTGTTGTGCGTATTGGCTTGCAAGGTGATTTCTTCGAGGATGGAAAAGAACCGGATCATGAAGCGACAGCGGAAGAAATGAAGATGTTGCAATACAATGCTCAAGCTTGCGATATTCTCTTCAATGGATTGTGCCCCAAGAATTTAACAAAATCAGCCATCTTGGGAATGCAAAGGAAATTTGGGATACCTTGGTTGATATGCATGAAGGTACCAAGTCCGTCAAGGAATCCAAGTTGGATGTGCTTCAAAGTCAACTAGACAAGTTCAAGATGAAGGATGGTGAAGGAGTCACCGAAATGTACTCTAGTCTTGCTCTCATCACAAATGAGATTGCCACCTTAGGAAGTGAAGAGATGACCGACAAATTCATCATCAAGAAGATTCTAAGAGCCTTGGATAGAAAATATGATGCCGTGTGCACCTTGATCCAAATGATGGCCAATTACAAAGATCTCAAGTCCACGGAAGTCATTGGTAGAATTGTTGCTCATGAGATGTCACTCAAGGATAAGGAAGAGCTCCACAACAAGTCAAGTGGTGCTTACAAAGCTTCAAGTGATGCTCCTACAACATCAAGCGGGAAGCGAGTATCCAATGAAGAATTGAGCTTAATGGTGAAGAACTTCAACAAGGTATACAAGAATAGAAGTAAAGAGAGAAGATCGAAGTCAAGGTCCTACAATGACAAAAGATCTTCTAGTCGTGATCGTAATTGCTAAAATTGTGGAAGACCCAGACAATACTCCAATGAGTGTACAACTCCCTACAAGAGAAGGGAAGATTCACCAAAAATGAGGATTAAAAGAGATGAATCACCTCCAAGAGAGAGAAGGAGTAGAGATGATTGTTATGAACAAATACCCTCTCGTAGAAGCAAAGATTCGAAAAAGAAGGACAAGTCATCAAAGGGCGACACAAGACAAAGGCATCAAGCTCAAGTTGGTGAATGGGTGGTTCCGACTCTGACAACTACATCGAGAGAAGCTATTACTCTAACTCCGACAACTACATCAAGCTCAAGGTGTTGCCGGTCTTGTACTTGTGTCATCCAACTCCTATGAAATATTTGACTCACCAAATGAAGGAATTGGAAGATGCTTCATGGCTAAAAGCCCTAAGGTATCACACCCCGAGTATGTTTATTTCAATAGTGATGAAGATGATTTTCTAGGTGATGATGATTTACTTGTTGAAAACACTAGTGATGAAAATTATGATGAACTTGCTAGTAATCATGCTAATCAAGATGAAACTAATGACAATGATATGAAGGAGATTGAGCATCTAACTAAAGAACTAAGCACTCTTAAGTTAGCTCATGAAACAACTCTAGAGGATCATAGAGAGATCCTAAGGACTCCTGAGTAGCTACAATTCGAGAAGCAAAATTTAGAGCAAGAGCATGAGTTCCTAAAAGCTATCAATGATGATCTTCTTATATGCCACAAGTAAATTCTAACAATTAAAGCAAGAAATATTCTTACTTTAGTAGTAAAAATAATCATGTTAAATCCAACATTGTTGCTTCTAGTAGCTCTCTTGATTCTACTAATGATTCTCTTAGCCAAGTTACACTTGAGCAAGAAAATAGCTTATTCAAGGGAATTATAGATAAAGGTGTTTACAAGAGCCTTGCCACAAGTAAGCAATTTGAGAAAATTGTACTCAAACAAGGAAGGCACCAGAAGAATCAAGGTATTGGTTTTGAACGAAAGTTCAATGCCAATGGAGTTGAGTGGGAAGAAGATCAATACCCCAAAACGAAGTTTGTTACTCAACAAGAGAAGTATGACCCCACTTATTTCAAGGGAACACCAGCTCAAGACGATCTTCCACCACAAGACCACAAGCTAAAAGGCAAGGACAAGCTTCAAGAAGAGATTTACTCATTTGAAGAAGCTCATAAGGACATGGTCAGGTGGGTTTCCAGGACTACGTCGAGCTCTATTTCATTAAGTATGCCTACAACTCCAACGATTCCCATCAAGTTGATGTGTATCTGGAAGAAGAAGAACTAGAGTGTTCTTGAGGGTTAGTCTGCCAACATACTTCACTCATATTCATTTTGGCAAGGACTTGTACAATCAAATTTCATATCTAGCACTAGTTCATGGAGTCACAAACCATCTTGTTGGTAAGACAAGGGACAAGATAACTAATAACCCACAAGTATAGGGTATCAATCATAGTCCTTTCTATAAGTAAGAGTGTCAAACCCAACAACGAGCAGAAGGAAATGACAAGTGGTTTTCAGCAAGGTACTTTCTACAAGCACTGAAATGGTCGGTAACATGTAGTTTGATAGCAAGATAATTTGTAACGGACAAGTAATGGTCACGATAAATAAAGTGCAGCAAGGTATCCCAATCCTTTTGTGGCAAAGGACAGGCCAAAACAGCATCTTATGATAAGCGAAGAGTTCTTGAGGGTACATGGGAATTTCACCATGTCACTTTCATCATGTTGGTTTGATTCGTGTCCGCTACTTTGATAATTTGATATGTGGGTGGATCGGTGCTGAGGTGCTATTCTTAATTGAACAAACCTCCTACTTATGATTAGCCCCCTTTCAAGCATCCGCAACTACGAGAAAAGTATTAAGATAAAATCTAACCATAGCATTAAACTTTTGGATCCAAATCGGTCCCTTACGAAGTAGCGCATAAACTAGGGTTTAAGCTTCTATCACTCTAGAAACCCCTCATATAATAACTACTCCACAATGCATTCCTTTCGTCCCAAATATGCTGAAGTGCCATGTAGTCGATGTTCACATGACACCACTAAGGGAATCACAACATACATATCATCAAAATATCGAACACATATCAAGTTCACATGATTACTTGCAACATGACTTCTCCTGTGACCTCAAGAAAAAAAGTAGCTACTCAGAAATGATAATCATGATCAAGATTAGAGGGGTATTAAATAACATAATGGATCTGAACATATAGTCTTCCACCAAATGAATCATATAGTAATAAACTACAAGATGTAACCAACACTACTAGTCACCCACAAGTACCAATCTGAGGTTCCGGTACAAAGATTGAACACAAGAAATGAACTAGGGTTTGAGAGGAGATGGTGTTGTTGAAGATGTTGATGGAGATTTCCCTTCCAAAGATGAGAGGGTTGTTCGCGATGATGATGGCTTCGGTTTCCCCCTCCGGGAGGGAAGTTCCCCTGGCGGAATCGCTCCGCCGGAGGACAAAAGTGCTCCCGCCGAAGTTCCACCTCGAGACGGTGGAACTTTGTCCCAAAAATCCTCCCCTGATTTTTTCTAGGTCAAATTGACCTATATACCAGAAGATGGGCACCAGAGGTGGTCTGGGCTAAGCACAACCCACCAGGGAATGCCTAGGGGACCTGGTACACCCTGGTGTCTTGTGCTCACCAGGTGGTCCCTGTCTGGTAGTTATTTTCTCTAGTATTTTTATATAATCCAAAATAATTATCCGTAAATTTTCATCTCATTTGTAGAAGTGCAAAATAGGTGACTCTGACATAGCTTTTTCAGTTCCAAAATTCCAGCTGTCGGTATTCTCCCTCTTTGTGTAAACCTTGCATATTATGAGAGAAAAGGCATTATAATTACTCCATAAAGCATTATTATGCATAGGAACATTATAAATAAGAATATGAAATCATATGCAAAATGGACGTATCAACTCCCCCATGCTTAGACCTCGCTTGTCCTCAAGCGAAAAACTGATATGGAAGAACATGCCCACATGCTTAGAGAGAGAGAGAGGTATCGATAAAAAAATATACGGACATAGAAGCATCATGCTTATTATTATAACCTTAAAGAAATTTAACATAAAACTTTATGACACAACTTTTATCATATAAATTCTCATGAACAAGTAACAATTCATCACAACATTTAAGTACAAAGCATAAACTCTACTGGAAACCAACAAACTATGTTCTTAGTCAACTTTGCAACTACAAATCATCATATTTTCGGGGTTACATATCGGAGCCTTTAGGCAAGTACATATACTCAACCATCATTTAACCTTCTATGATTGCTAACACTAACAACATACCGATGAGAAAAAAGTTTCGATCAGACACAAAGAAAGATAGGGGCTTATAGTTTCACCTCCCAACGTATTTACCTCAAGGGCGATGTCAACTAAAATAACTCATGATCACTCATATCCAACTGGATGAATGTGCCTATATCTTTCCTCACCACGTGATGCTTGCATAAATAGAAAATAAATAGGAATAGGGAAGAATACTTTGACTCTTGCATAAAAGTAAAGACATAAAAGTAAAAGATAGGCCCTTCGCAGAGGGAAGCAGAGGTTGCCATGCACTTTTTGTTTGTATGTAAAATCCCTTAATGCAAAAGAACGTCACGTTATATTGCCCCTCATGATAGCAACCTTTATTATGCAGTCTGTTGCTTTTATTACTTTGCCATCACAAGTTTGTAGAACGCTCAATTTTCTCTTACACTAAATGATCCAACACATTTAGAAGCAATTTTTATTGCCTTATTGGACCGATGATAACTTACTTGAAGGATCTTACTCAATCCATATGTAGGTATGGTGGACTCTCAAAATAAGATTTTGGGTTTAAGAATTTTTTTGGATGCACAAGTAGTATCTCTACTTACTGCGGAGTTTTTGGCTAGCCAATTTATTGAGCAAGCACCACATATTGAAGGATCTAAGACAATATAAGTTCTATGTGAATATGAACAAACATAAATCATTACATTCTCTTCCTTGTCTAACGTCAACAATTTTGACATCTAATATTTAATGGGGGCTCACAATAATATAAAAGATGTCCAAGATAGTGTATTTGCATGTGAATATTCTCTTCCCTTATTAATTCTTTCATGAATTGCATTTGACTAATGCTATGTTTATCAATCTCCAATAAGTTTTACCACTTATACTTTCCTTATGTGATGTCATTACTTACCATAAGATTAGAATATGATCTTTTTCATTTATTTTCCTTTCTTTTTATAGAAACAAAAGAGTAAAGAAACAAACTCAAACTACTCTTTATTATATATCTCGCACACGATTACATGGATAGATAGATCACTAAGCAAGCACTCAAAAATATATTGAACTTAAGTTTTATTCAACTAGATCATAGGATAACTAAAGATCGAATTAAAAATAGATAAAGGCAAAGAAGGTGATGGTGATACGATACCGGGGCACCTACCCCAAGCTTGGCACGCGCCAAGGGGAGTGCCCATACCATGTAATCAAGTCTCCTTTTGTGGGGAAGATGATGATGGTGGTGGTGATGAGCTAGTGTCACACTTCTCCTCATTTTATGCTTGAGGATGGAATTTTCCTCCCTCAAGTCATCAATCTCCTGCTCCAGCGTTGATATCTTTTTACATAATTCTTGCTTTTTTCCCGCAGAAGACGAAAAGGGATAAAATGGATCTTAGGTTTCCTTGCTTTAATGGGGACACTTGACTTCCTGAATTCCATGTGCATGTCCCCAGGTTGGGGTAGTGGAACTTCATCTTCATCTGAGCTTGTCTCTTCTTTGCCTTTCAGATCATAGTCTCCTTCTTCCTCTGTGGTCCAACCATAATGTTCCACATCTCCGTAAACCTTGGGGTTTGCAATATAATGAGAAACATAGCTCTCGCCCTCCGAGTCCTAAGATGACATATTTTCAGATCTTCTAGAAAAACAGCAAGAAAGAAGAACATGAGATTTCTCCGTGATACGGTGATCAATACGTTCGGGGGGTATATAAAGACTTTTTATCTTGGGAAACAAGCAAATGAGAGGAAAATGGAGTCGGGATGGTTCCCGAGGTGGGCACAACCCACCTAGGTGCGCCAGGCTAGGCAGGTGCGCCCTGGTGTCTTATGCCCTCCTCGGTTGCCTTCTTGGTTGTTTCTTATTTTCCTAATTTTTGTAATATTTGAAAACTGACAAAAAATATTTTTACGGATTTTTTGGAGTTCGTTTACCTACTATATGAAGTACCCACTCTTTTTCAGGATTCTAGAGTGTTCTGGAAGCTTTATTTTATGTGTTCCTCTGGTGTCATGGTTTGAATAATATTGCTTTCAACATTAATAGGCGTACATGAGATTTAGTGCTTAATTCTTTACCCATTGACCACCTTCGGGATAGTACATTCGGCATTATTAATCTTGATAGATCCAGAGCGATAAACCTCCTTGATAATATATGGTCCTTCCCATTTACATAGAAGTTTTCTTGCAAAGAATCTAAAACGAGAGTTGTACAAAAGAACATATTCTCCAACTTTGAATTCCTGCTTTTGGATTCTTTTGTCATGCCATCTTTTAACTTTTTCTTCAAATAATTTGGCATTTTCGTAAGCTTGGGCTCTCCGGTCATCTAATGAGCGAATATCAAATAACCTCTTTTCACCGAAAAGTTTGAAATCATAGTAGAGTTCTTTAATTGCCTAATATGCTTTATGTTCTAACTCAAGAGGCAAATGACAAGCTTTTCCATAAACCATTTTATAGGGAGACATACCCATAGGATTTTTATATGTTGTTCTGTAGGCCCAAAGGGCATCATCCAATTCCGTAGACCAATTCTTTCGGGACCTATTATTAGTTGTTTGTAATATTAGTTTTATTTCTCTATTGCTAGGTTCAACTTGACCACTAGATTGAGGATGTTAGGGTGATGCAATTCTATGGTTAACATCATATTTAGCAATCATTTAACGGAAAACACCATGAATAAAGTGTGAACCACCATCAGTCATTAAATATCTAGGGACTCGAAACCTTGAGAAAATAAATTATTTAAGCATTTTAATGGAACTGTTATGATCAGCACTACTAGTATGAATAGCTTCTACCCACTTAGTAACATAATCAACAACAACCAAAATATGTGTATACCCATTAGAGGTGTCGTCATTTTGTTAGGGCAAGATGTCCTAGTGTGAGGACTTAGTCGTGAGGCCAACACATCTAAGTGGTAGCTTGAACGGGGTTAAGCAAGACAAGAGACACGAGATTTTATCCAGGTTCGGCCCCTCATGGTGGAGGTAAAAGCTTAGATCCTGCTTGACTCAAATTGATGATGATGATGATCTCGGTTACAAGGGCGATCTTTCGCTACCACTATCGAGAGCATCTACTTTGATGTTGACTAAGACTTGTCAGTCTAAGCCCTTAAACCTGTCTATGGAGACCTCTAGAAAACTTGAGCCTCCTGGGGTGCCCTACCCCTCCTTATATAATTTAAAGGGGCGGGTTACATGTAGAGTCCAAGTCATATTAAGACTTAACCTATTCTTACTTCGTATCACGGGCTTCTTAACGCCTAGGCTTCTCACCGTGGGCTTCTTAACGCCTTGGGCTTCTTAACTCCAGGCGACTCATCTCCGTGACCCCATGCATCTGCCGGGTCATAATCTGTCTGTTGGGTTATAACTGTCTGCCGGGTCATGTCGGTGCAACAAACCTTCACGTATGTTACCCGGGCTGTACACAGGCACGATGGCAAGGATACAACTTCACCAAGCATCAATGTCAAGACCAAGCCAGAGAAGCAGCTCTTTGAGAAATCAAAGGGCGGATCAAGAAGACCAAGACAAGCCAAGGCAACAAGATATCACTTTGGGAAAGCCTCCCTTGCCGGGCAGGAGAGCATATTCAGGTCAAGGCCACCCCGAAGACAAGTTCAAGGTTCCCCCGGCAGGCTTGCCGGGGCCGCCAAGGGAAAATCTCCCTGCCAAGTCTCCACCGCTCCACCGCACCACGATGTCAATCACCTGTCAATGCGGTGTCGAGCCCCCGAGATGATTACGTGGCTTCTGCTAAACACGTGGCAGCCATTTGGAAGGCATATTACCTCTATATGACACCCGTATAGAGGCATGTCAAGTAGATAAGCAGAAGATGATTAAGCAGCAAGGCAGGCTTGCTGGGCTTCATCCTCAGCATGACACCTAGTAGTGATTTAATTCACTTTTTCCTAACTGCTAGAGTTAGGTATGATAGCACTGTTAGCTATCTAATCACTAGATAATGACTGTTTTGCCACTAGCCTATAAAAGGAGGGCCATGGAAAACTAGAGAGGGATTCGGACCATAGCACACTTGGACGCGCGTAGTTGCTCTCCCTGAGGCACCCTTGCCAGGCTTGAGCGATGTGTGTTGGTTGTATTCTTCCATTCAATCCACCAAAGCAGGAGTAGGCTTAAGAGGAAATATGCCCTAGAGACAATAATAAAGTTGTTATTTTGTATTTCCTTATATCATGCTAGAATTGTATTGACCAAAAACCTTAATCCATGTGTGAATACATAGACAAAACACTGAGTGCCTAGTGAGCCTCTACTTGACTAGCTCGTTCATTAAAGATGGTTAAGGTTTCCTAACCATGGACATGAGTTATCAGTTGATAATGGGATCACATCATTAGGAGAATGATGTGATGGACATGACCCATCTGTTAGCTTAGCATATTGATCGTTCAGTTTTATTGCTACTGCTTTCTTCATGTCAAATACATATTCCTTCGACTATGAGATTATGCAACTCCTGGATACGAGGAATGTCTTATATGATATCAAAGGTCACAACATAACTGGGTGATTATACAGATGCTCTACAGGTATCTCCGAAGGTCTTTGTTGGGTTGGCATAGATCGAGATTAGGATTTGTCACTTCGAGTATCAAAGAGGTATCTCTGGGTCGTCTCGGGAATACACATCATAAGAAGCCTTGCAAGCAAAGTGACTAATGAGTTAGTTGCGGGATGATGTATTACGAAATGAGTAAAGAGACATGCTGGTAACGAGATTGAACTAGGTATGAAGATACTGACGATCGAATCTCGGGCAAGTAACATACCGATGACAAAGGGAATAACGTATGTTGTCATTACGGTTCGACTGATAAAGATCTTCATAGAATATGTAGGAGCCAATATGAGCATCCAGGTTCCGCTATTGGTTATTGACAAAAGAGGTGTCTCGGACATGTCTACATAGTTCTCGAACCCGTAGGATCTGCAGGCTTAATGTTCGATGACGATTTAGTATTATATGAGTTATGTGATTTGGTGACCAAATGTTGTTCCGAGTCCCGGATGAGATCATGGACAAGAAAAGGAGTCTTGAAACATTCGAGAGGTAAATATTGATATATAGTATGATGGTATTCGGACATCGGAAATGTTCTGGAGGGTATCAGGTACTTATCGGGTCAACGAAAGGTGTTTTGGGTACCCCCGGCAATCCTATGGGCCATATGGGCCTTGTGAAGGAACACACCAGCCCACGAGGGACTGCTGCGCCCTATAAGGCTATAGGAGGAGAAGAAGGAAAGGGAGGAAGGTCAAGGAAAGTGTGGATTAGGATTCCCACTTATTTCCCTCACCCCCGTCTTTCCTTCCCCTTCATGCATACATGGAAAGGGGGAGGCCGAATTGGGAGGACGCCAAGTAGGATTCCTCCTACTTGGGGTGCACCCTTGGCGGCCCCTCCTCACCTCCAACCTACATATATGGGGGGGGGGGGGGCACCGCTAGAATACAGACCAACAATTGTTAGCCGTGTGCAGCGCCCCCTCCACAGTTTACGCCTCCGGTCATATCTTCGTAGTACTTACGCGAAGCCTTGCGCGGACTAGTTCACCATCACCATCACCACGCCGTTGTGCTGACGGAACTCATCTACTTCCTCGACACTTTGCTGGATCAAGAGTTCGAGGGACGTCATCGAGCTGAACGTGTGCAGAACTCGGAGGTGCCGTACGTACGGTGCTTGATCGGCCAGAACGAGAAGAAGTTCGACTACATCAACCGCGTTGTCAAACGCTTCCGCTTTTGGTCTATGAGGGCACGTGGACGCACTCTCCCCCTCTTGTTGCTATGCATCTCCTAGATAGATCTTGCGTGAGCGTAGGATTTTTTTTGAAACTGCATGCTACGTGTAACACCCTCGATGCGACTATAGCTCCCACGTGTCGAGGCACGACTTAGAGACATAATCGCATTGAAGGCATATGTCGCAAGTTAGGTAATCTTCACAACATCCCATGTAATATAAATAATAAAGGGGAGAGAACATAGTTGGCTTACACTCGCCACGTCAATCAAGTACATAAATAACATTACATCATCCAAACACTCATGGCCCGACTACGGCGCCAAAATAAAGAGAACCCAACATGTGACACGGTCCCAATCACCCCCAACTGGGCACCACTACTGATCATCGGGAAAGGAAACATAGTATCATTGAGAGTCTTCGTCGAACTCCCACTTGAGCTCATACGCGTCTCCTGGAGCGGAGTCATCAGGCCCTGCATCTGGTGTGATAGTAATCTGTGAGCCACAGGGACTCAGCAATTTCGCACCCTCGCGATCAAGACTATTTAAGCTTATAGGTATGGCAAGGTACATATATGGAGCTGCAGCAAGCGACTAGCAAGTATGGTGGCTAACTTATTCGCAAAAGAGAGCGAGAAGAGGAGGCAAAGCACGAGCGAGAAACTAGAGAGCAACCTGCGCAAATGTTACTCCAACACCGTGTCCACTTCCCGGAATCCGCCGAGAAGAGGCCATCACGGTAACACACTCAGTTGATTCATTTTAATTAAGTTAAGGTTCAAGTTATCTACAACCGGACATTAACAAATTCCCATCTGCCCATAACCGCGGGCACGGATTTCGAAAGTTCAATCCCTGCAGGGGAGTCCCAACTTAGCCCATGACAAGCTCTCACGGTCAACGAAGGAATAGACCTCCTCCCAAGACGTTCCGATCAGACTCGATATCTTGGTTACTCAAGACACTTCGACAGGTTAAAACAAATCCAGCAACACCGCCCGAATGTGCCGACAAAACCCGATAGGAGCTGCACATATCTCTTTCTCAGGGCACACTCAGATGAACACTACGTACAACTAAAACCAACCCTCAAGTTGCCCCGAGGTGGCGCTGCAAGTGGCTCTATTTGGACCAACACTCAGAGGAGCACTGGCCCGGGGGGGGTTAAAATAAGATGACCCTCGGGCTCCGGTAACCCAAGGGAAAAAGAGGCTAGGTGGCGAATGGTAAAACCAAGGTTGGGCATTGCTGGAAAAGCTTTAATCAAGGCGAACTATCAAGGGGTTCCCATTATAACCCAACCGCGTAAGGAACGCAAAATCCGGAAACATAACACCGATATGACGGAAACTAGGGCGGCAAGAGTGGAACAAAACACTAGGCGAGAGGCCGAGCCTTCCACCCTTTACCAAGTATATAGATGCATTAAGATAACAAGGCAATATAATGATATCCCAACAAGTAAATAAAAGATGTTCCAACAAGGAACGGCCTCCAATCTTCACCTGCAACTAGCAACGCTATAAGAGGGGCTGAGCAAAGCGGTAACATAGCCAATCAACGGTTTGCTAGGACAATGGTGGGTTAGAGGTTTGACATGGCAATTTGGGAGGCTTGCCAAGCAAGTGGTAGGCATCGTAGCAATGGCGTAGCAAAAGAGCGAGCAAACTAGCATAACAAAGATAGTAGTGATTTCGAGGGTATGATCATCTTGCCTGCACAGTTGTCAGAGTTGACTGGATCCTCAAAAGCAAACTCAACGGGCTCCTCGTTAGCGAACTCGTCTCCCGGCTCTACCCAAACAAGACAAACAAGCAACAAGGATACAATCAACCACGTGCAAACTCAAACAACACGATGCAAAGATGATATGCTATGCGGGATGCGATGCGGGATGGAAAATGCAAGATATGACAGGAAATGCATGAACCTGGCCTCAAATTGGAAAACCAAGTGTGCCACTGGAAAGATGAGATGAAATCGCTTGAAAACGATATAAAGAACGCCGGAATCGTAGTTACGGTTTGGAAATGGCAAGCGATTCAAAAACGACACCGGTCTGCGATTTACAGCAAGTAGGCATCTAAATGCAACGAAATGAACATGCTACAGCCACCAAACATGACAACAAAATACATGGCAGGGAAGCATTCAAGATTCTTAACAAAAGTCTAGCACTGAGCTACGGCCAAATCATCCATTAACAGGTTCAAACAAGCATGACAAAAACGCAAATGGTAAAACAGATCTCAGACTTAGTGAAATTAACACTTGTCTGGAATTTCAGATCATATATCCCTCTTCGAAGCAACAAAACAACATGCTACAGGACCTGAACATGACAAAGAAAGACATGGCATGGAGCTACTCAACAATCTTAACAAATGTACCTTAGTGATCTTGAGCCAAAAGGGATCACAAAATATACTAACAAGCACACAAACATGGCAAAAACATAATCACTTTTCAGACTTAGTGAAAACTGGGACATGCTGAAACATAACTCACGAAGGCATGTTTACGAGCTCGATGCACTCACTATGGTGCAAGTCATGGCGATACAAGCATACATCCCTTAAGAAGGCACAAAATGCAAGCTCTACATGGCAAGAACAATGGCATAGCATGCACGGATCAACTACAATAACATCGGCAAAATCGCAAACAAGTTGACGATCTGCCCAGATTCGCAACGAAGCAAAAGTAGAGCTCGATTGACTCAAGCTAGGGTGCTCCATAATTGCAAAAAAAGATATGGATGGATAGATCACTACAATATTAACAAAACTCCCTTACTGATCATCCTCAAAAGAGGCACGGATCACTAGGAAACAACATGAACATATGGCATCATGAGATAAACAATCCCAGGACTTGGTGAAATCACCAAGTCCCTGAAAACAGAATTAGCAAGTGCACCACTTTGCAAGCTTGCACAAGGCACCACACACATCCTAAAAATACATGGGTTGCACCTCTGGAAAGATGACAAAACCCTTAACAAAACACATGTACAACTCACGGGCATAGCATGCACACATTAATCATGGCAAAAATGACAAAAGTGCTAAATGGAGTAGCAGATCTGACAATTAACTCAAGTAGCCCTCTTCTAACAGAATTTCGGGCATCAATATGAGCTCAAATGAAAATGATGCAATGGAACGAAATGATGTACTCTCTGAGATGAACATTTTGATATGCTATATGCATGAATCGGAGCTACAGATGCAAAGTTACAGAGCCGCGAACATGGGCATATGAACTAAAAATTCTGGGGACTTGGGAAAAATTCAACCTCCGAATCTGGATCTAGGGTTTACTGTTCATGGCACGGAATCCGAGGACAGCGGCGCGGCTCGCCGGAGAAGTCGAGGACGGCGGCGGCCGGGGTTGGGGGCACCGGATCCGGCGAGGGCGAGGTCGCCGGTGGCCGGGCCGGAGCTGGGGCCGGCCGGGGCGAGGCGGCGCGGCGTCCTGGCCGCGGCAGAGCGGGCGGCGGGGCCGGCAGGCTCGGCGAGGCGGCGGGAGGCGGCGGCCGGTGGAGGAGGCAGGCGGCGAGGCGCCGTGGCGGCGACGGGCGGTCGCGGGCGGGGCGGCGCCCGCGATTGGCGGCGGCGCGGTCTGGCCCGGTTCGGCCCCGCGCGGGCCGGATCTGGGCCGACGGGCTTCAGCGGCGGGGAGGAGAGAGGAGGTCCGGCATGCTGACGTGGCAAGCGGGGATTGGTCCGGCGCGGCGCGCGGACATGTCCGACGGCGAGGAAGATTTGTCCGGGCGCGAGGAGGACGAAGCTAGGGTTTCATCCGCGAAAATTTCGGGGGAGGCCACATATTTATAGGCAGAGGGAGCTAGGAGAGTCCAAATGAGGTGCGGTTTTCGGCCACGCGATCGTGATCGAACGCTCTAGATGATGGAGCAAAGTTAGGTGGGTTTTGGGCCAAATTGGAGGGGTGTTGGTCTGCAACACACATGAGGCCTTTTCGGTCCCTCGGTTAACCGTTGGAGTATCAAACGAAGTCCAAATGGTACGAAACTTGACAGGCGGTCTACCCGTAGTAAACCAAGGACGCTTGGCAAGTCTCGGTCCAATCCGGAAATGTTTAATCCCCACACACGAAAGAAAGCTAGAAATGACCACCGGAGAAGAACGAAGCGCCGGAATGCAAAACGGACAACGGGGAAAATGCTCGAATGCATGAGACGAACACGTATGCAAATGCAATGCACATGATGACATGATATGAGATGCATGACAACGACAACAACACACGGAGACAAAGCCCGAACCCGAGAAAATAAAATAACTTAACGCCGGAAACGGCAAGAGTTGGAGTACAAATAGGGAAAGTTACATCCGGGGTGTTACAACACTCCACCACTACGAAAGGATCTCGTCCCGAGATCTAGGACTGAAAGAACATCGGGTACTCAGAACGGAGGTGATCCTCGCGTTCCCAGGTAGCTTCATGGTCGGAATGGTGTGACCACTTGACTTTGAGAAATTTGATTGACTTGTTGCGAGTCTTGCGTTCAGTCTCTTCAAGAATAGCAACTGGGTGCTCACGATAAGAGAGATCTTCTTGGAGCTCAATGTCCTCGAAGTTGACGGTGCGGTCGGGAGTCTTGAAGCACTTTCGAAGCTGAGAGACATGGAACACGTCATGAACATTTGCAAAGTTTGAAGGAAGCTCGAGTTGATAGGCGAGGTCGCCTCTCTTGCTGACAATCTTGAAAGGTCCCACGTATCTAGGGGCAAGCTTCCCTTTGATACCGAAGCGACGAGTACCTTTCATAGGAGAGACACGGAGGTAAACATGATCTCCGATCTCGAAAGCCAAATCACGGTGCTTACTATCATAGTAGCTCTTCTGGTGGGATTGGGCTGCTTTGAGGTTATCACGAATGTCTTTGCACATTTCTTCTGCTTCTGTGATTAAGTCATTACCCAAAAGCTGACGTTCACCGGTTTCAGACCAGTTGAGAGGGGTACGGCACTTCCTGCCATACAGAATTTCAAAAGGGGCCTTGCCCGAACTTGCTTGAAAACTGTTGTTGTAGGAGAATTCAGCATAAGGAAGACAATCCTCCCACTTCATGCCGAAGGAGATCACACAAGCCCTGAGCATATCTTCAAGAATCTGGTTGACACGCTCGACTTGACCGCTTGTTTGAGGATGGAAAGCTGTGCAGAAGCGGATGTTAGTGCCCATGGCCTTCTAGAAAGAATCCCAAAACTTCGAGGTAAAGATGCTGCCACGGTCTGAAGAGATCACTTGAGGAATACCGTGCAGAGAGACAATGCGAGAGGTATAGAGTTCCGCCAATTGAGCTGCAGTGATCGACTCTTTGATAGGCAGAAAGTGAGCCACTTTGGTGAGTTTGTCGATGACAACAAATATAGCATCATTGCCACGCTTGGACTTTGGAAACCCAGTCACGAAGTCCATTTCAATGTGGTCAAACTTCCATTCTGGAATGGCAAGAGGTTGGAGGAGACCTGCTGGCCTTTGGTGTTCTACCTTCACTCTTCTGCAGACATCACATTCATTCATGAATTGAGCGATCTCGCGCTTCATTCGAGTCCACCAATAAGCTTGCTTAAGGTCCTGATACATCTTCGTGCTCACAGGGTGGATGGAGAGGAGAGAATTGTGAGCCTCGTTCATGATCACTTTACGAAGGTCACCTTTGGGCACAACAATTCGATCCTCGAAGAAGAGAGTGTCCTTGTCATCAAGGCGGTAGCACTTGTACTTGTACTGACTCTTGGCAATCCTAATCTTCACCTTTTTCACCATAGCATCAAGAAGCTGGGCTTAGCGAATCTGGTCTTCTAAGGTAGGAGAGACTTGAAGGTTGGAAAGGAAACCTTGCGGAACAACTTGCAGATTAAGTTTGCGGAAAGCTTCACAAAGCTCGGGTTGATAAGGCTTGAGAATCAGACTGTTGCAGTATGCCTTTCTGCTCAATGCGTCAGCAATCACATTGGCCTTGCCTGAAGTATACTCGATACTCGGATTATACTCTTGAATCATTTTGACCCATCGAGTTTGCCTGAGGTTGAGATTAGGCTGAGTGAAGATGTACTTGAGACTCTTGTGATCAGTGAAAATGTCCACTTTTCTTCCCAATAGAAGATGTCTCCAAGTCAAAAGAGCATGCACAACTGCCGCCAACTCGAGATCATGAGTGGGGTAGTTCTTCTCATTAGGCTTCAACTGGCGAGATGTATAAGCAACTACTTTCTTCTCTTGCATCAATACTGCGCCAAGACCTTGGAGAGAGGCATCACAAAAGACCTCGTACGGCTTGGATTCATCAGGCGGAGTCAGAACTGGAGCAGTGATCAATTTCTGTTTCAAAGTGTTGAAAGCAATATCACACTCCGGAGACCAAACGTACTTGACGTGCTTCTGAAGAATATTAGAGAGAGGCTTCGCGATCTTAGAAAAGTTTTCAACGAATCTTCGGCAATAGCTTGCGAGACCGAGGAAGCTACGGAGTTGCTTCACGTTCTGAGGAGGTTCCCAATTCACAATTGCAGACACCTTCTCAGGATTCACGGTAATGCCCTTGGCAGAGATGATATGACCAAGATAAAGAACCTCATCGAGCCAAAACTCACACTTGGAGAACTTGGCGTAGAACTGATGTTCTCTGAGCTTATCAAGAACCAAACGCAAGTTCTTGGCATGATCTTCCTTATTCTTGGAGAAAACCAGAATGTCGTCGAGATAGACCAAAACGAAGTCATTGGTGTAGGCGTTGAAGATGAAGTTCATCATGCGAGAGAACGTCGGAGGAGCGTTGGCGAGGCCAAAAGACATGACAGTGTATTCATATGAACCAAAGCTTGTTCTGAATGCTGTCTTGGGAATATCTTCTTCACGAATGCGAATCTGGTGATAACCCATACGGAGATCAAGCTTGGAGAATACTTGGGCACCTTTGAGTTGTTCGAATATCTCATTGATGTTGGGAAGTGGGTATTTGTTCTTGATGGTCTTCTTGTTCACTGGACGGTAATCAACACAAAGTCGGTCCGTTCCATCCTTCTTCTTCACAAAAAGAACACCACAACCCCACGGAGAAGAACTAGGCCGGACGAGACCCATTTTCTCTTGCATATCGAGTTGCTTCTTCAGCTCCTTCAACTCTTCAGGTCCGAGCTTGTAAGGACGCTTGCACACAGGTTCCGTGCCAGGCTCAAGATCAATAACGAATTCAACTGGCCGGTGCAGAGGCATTCCTGGGAGCTCTTCTGGAAAGACGTCTTGATATTCACAAACGACTGGAATTTGAGAGATAGCATCCAATTCACCCTTCTCATTGAGAGAAAACAGACGGATAGTATCATCACGAGCGGCAAAGACAATTACATCCTCAGACGAATGAGTCAATTGAATCTGCCTGGCTGCACAATCAAGATGTGCCTTGTGCTTAGAAAGCCAATCTATTCCGAGAATAAGATCAATATCCGAGTTACCAAGAACCACCGGAGAAGAGAGAAACTTGTAATCGCCCAACGTGATAGAGACATCCGGGACGCAATTGTTAGAAGTCATTTGCTTGCCCGGAGACACAATCTTCAATGGAACAGGAATCCTTTCGGTCACAAAATCATGCTTGGCCACAAATGGAGTTGAAATAAAAGAAAGCGATGCACCAGTGTTAAAAAGAACTTTTGCAGGAACATCGTTAACAGGAAGGTTACCCATGATCACATCTGGTGAGTCCTCTGCCTGAGCTGCATTCAGCAAATTGACCTTGGCGTGCTTGGGGTTATGCTTGACCACATCTGTACTTGTCAATCTGACAGGAGGAGGAGGAAGACGCCTCTGGTTGAGACACTTGTTGGCATAGTGGCCCTTCTGTTGGCACTTGTTGCACGTGACCTTTGAAAGCGGACGGTGATACGGAGCACTCGATCTTGGAGGTTGAGACGAAGTCTTGTTCTGAAAGCCAGGGTTGGGTGGGTGGGAAGAACCACTGCCACCTTTGCTCTTCTGCTGATATGGCTGACGGAACGGAGGAGGAGGAAGCCAAAGCTTCTGCTGCTTGGCCACTTGAGTAGAGGAAGAAGGAGTAACATCTCTGACTCGCTTCTTGGAAGCATCACACCTCAACTGAGCAGCCTCTTGCTTCAGTGCCATGTTGTAGAACTCATCGTACCTCAAGGGCTCAAAGAGAACAAGAGCGAGCTGGATATCTTCTCTGAGACCACCCCTGAACTGATATATCATGCTCTTCTCATCAGGGACGTCCTGCTTGGCAAAGCGGGTAAGCTTCTGAAACAACTTGTTGTAGTCATAGACAGACAAAGAGCCTTGCTTCAGATTGCGGAATTCCTCACGCTTGCTTTCAACCACGCTCTGTGGAATATGATGAGCTTGGAAATCTTGACGGAAATCATCCCAAGTGATAACACGTCCACCTCTGGAGTCCTTGTACTGCTGGAACCATTCTGCAGCTTGATCTTTGAGTTGGAAGGAAGCGAACTTGACAAAGTCCTCAGGCCTGACGTTACTGCACTCGAAATGCTTGTACAGATCCACAAGCCAATCGTCAGCATCGGTTGCCTCAACACAATTGCTGAAAGTCTTTGGCCCATTAGCAAGGAACTGGTTGAGTGTAGCAAAGTGACTCTGATTGCTGCCTTGATTCCCTTGACTGCCTTGATTGCGCTCTTGAAGAATTTGCATGATCAGCTGTGTGTTTGCATTGGTTGCGGCCATCACAGCTTGCCATGCCTCTGGAGGAGGTGGAGGTGGTGGCGGATCAGGATTCAGAGTCGTGCGTGTTGGAGGAGCCATCCTGAAGAGGTTGACCACCATTAGCACATTGACAGATAAATATTGAAGCTGAATCCAACGGAATGAAAATTGCAACATATAGTCTTCACATCCGAACAAAATGGACGAATGCATTCCTCTTGAAATGGTCACATATCCATAAATTGAGAAGCCACGTAGAATTAAGGTAGAGAAATAAATCAACAAGGTACGGATCAAGAACGAATAATAGGTAATAAATCCCAATCTCAAACCAATATCTGTGGAAGAAAAAACTAGAGCTACTAGAATTCCCACCTATGAAACTCCTGAACCTTTCCGGTTATGCAATCAGGTGTTGGGGATACAGGGGAAGCATAATATCTCACCCAAACTAGCAAATCCTACATCCATCTGTATCCATCCTTCAACACATAACCAAGAAACCTTCGGAAACCATCTACCTCAACCTTCGAAAAGCATCCGTTATACAAGTTATGGCGATACTCCCGAACTCCCACCCCGGTACTGGGTGGCGTCGAGGTTATCTCACCAATGAACTGCATAAAAGAGATTTTCGATGTCGGCGTAAAAAACTCAGGTATTCCAGAACTGCAACGATAAGATTATGATGACAACACCTCAGAGCTCAACTCCCCGGGACACTTCCACTAAACCCCTGACAGGAGGCACCAAGACAATGTTCTCATCATAAAACCATCGGAACGATTCCAAGATACCCGCGTGATCCTAAATTTTTTTTTAGTGAAATTTGAGAAGAGAAGAGTCAAAACTCTACGTCAGGATGCCTTACCAGAGCGATGAGGAGACTGGGAAGTAAAAAGAATTCCTAAACTCTCCGATATATAATTCCTAAATGACTCAAAACATTTTTCTAGACACAACTCGGCCGCTAAAAACGATCAAGCAATGGGGCTCCTAAGGTCGGGGAAGGCTCTGATTACCAACTTGTAACACCCTCGATGCGACTATAGCTCCCACGTGTCGAGGCACGACTTAGAGACATAATCGCATTGAAGGCATATGTCGCAAGTTAGGTAATCTTCACAACATCCCATGTAATATAAATAATAAAGGGGAGAGAACATAGTTGGCTTACACTCGCCACGTCAATCAAGTACATAAATAACATTACATCATCCAAACACTCATGGCCCGACTACGGCACCAAAATAAAGAGAACCCAACATGCGACACGGTCCCAATCACCCCCAACTGGGCACCACTACTGATCATCGGGAAAGGAAACATAGTATCGTTGAGAGTCTTCGTCGAACTCCCACTTGAGCTCATACGCGTCTCCTGGAGCGGAATCATCAGGCCCTGCATCTGGTGTGATAGTAATCTGTGAGCCACAGGGACTCAAAAATCTCGCACCCTCGCGATCAAGACTATTTAAGCTAATAGGTATGGCAAGGTAAATATATGGAGCTGCAGCAAGCGACTAGCAAGTATGGTGACTAACTTATTCGCAAAAGAGAGCGAGAAGAGGAGGCAAAGCACGAGCGAGAAACTAGAGAGCAACCTACGCAAACGTTACTCCAACACCGTGTCCACTTCCCGGACTCCGCCGAGAAGAGGCCATCACGGTAACACACTCAGTTGATTCATTTTAATGAAGTTAAGGTTCAAGTTATCTACAACCGGACATTAACAAATTCCCATCTGCCCATAACCGTGGGCACGGCTTTCAAAAGTTCAATCCCTGCAGGGGAGTCCCAACTTAGCCCATGACAAGCTCTCACGGTCAAAGAAGGAATAGACCTCCTCCCAAGACGTTCCGACCAGACTCGGTATCTCGGTTACTCAAGACACTTCGACAGGTTAAAACAAATCCAGCAACACCGCCCGAATGTGCCGACAAAACCCGATAGGAGCTGCACATATCTCTTTCTCAGGGCACACTCAGATGAACACTAACGTACAACTAAAACCAACCCTCAAGTTGCCCCGAGGTGGCGCTGCAAGTGGCTCTATTTGGACCAACACTCAGAGGAGCACTGGCCCGGGGGTTAAAATAAGATGACCCTTGAGTCTGCAGAACCCAAGGGAAAGAAAAGGCTAGGTGGCAAATGGTAAAACCAAGGTTGGGCATTGCTGGAAAAGCTTTAATCAATGTGAACTATCAAGGGGTTCCCATTATAACCCAACCGCATAAGGAACGCAAAATCCGGGAACATAACACCGATATGACGGAAACTAGGGCGGCAAGAGTGGAACAAAACACTAGGAGAGAGGCCGAGCCTTCCACCCTTTACCAAGTATATAGATGCATTAATATAACATGGCAATATAATATAATGATATCCCAACAAGTAAATAAAAGATGTTCCAACAAGGAACGGCCTCCAATCTTCACCTGCAACTAGCAACGCTATAAGAGGGGCTGAGCAAAGCGGTAACATAGCCAATCAACGGTTTGCTAGGACAATGGTGGGTTAGAGGTTTGACATGGCAATTTGGGAGGCTTGCAAGCAAGTGGTAGGCATCGTAGCAATGGCGTAGCAAAAGAGCGAGCAAACTAGCATAACAAAGATAGTAGTGATTTCGAGGGTATGATCATCTTGCCTGCACAGTTGTCAGAGTTGACTGGATCCTCAAAAGCAAACTCAACGGGCTCCTCATTAGCGAACTCGTCTCCCGGCTCTACCCAAACAAGACAAACAATCAACAAGGATACAATCAACCACATGCAAACTCAAACGACGCGATGCAAAGATGATATGCTATGCGGGATGCGATGCGGGATGCAAAATGCAATATATGACAGAAAATGCATGAACCTGGCCTCAACTTGGAAAACCAAGTGTGCCACTGGAAAGATGAGATGAAATCACTTGAAAACGATATAAAGAACGCCGGAATCGGAGTTACGGTTTGGAAATGGCAAGCGATTCAAAAACGACACCGGTCTGCGATTTACAGCAAGTAGGCATCTAAATGCAACGAAATGAACATGCTACAGCCACCAAACATGACAACAAAATACATGGCAGGGAATAATTCAAGATGCTTAACAAAAGTCTAGCACTGAGCTACGGCCAAATCATCCATTAACAGGTTCAAACAAGCATGGCAAAAACGCAAATGGTAAAACAGATCTCAGACTTAGTGAAATTAACACTTGTTTGGAATTTCAGATCATATAGCCCTCTTCGGAGCAACAAAACAACATGCTACAGGACCTGAACATGACAAAGAAAGACATGGCATGGAGCTACTCAACAAGATTAACAAAATTCCCTTAGTGACCTTGAGACAAAAGGGATCACAAAATATACTAACAACCACACGAACATGGCAAAAACATAATCAGTTTTCAGACTTTGTGAAAACTGGGACATGCTGAAACATAACTCACGAAGGCATGTTTACGAGCTCGATGCACTCACTACGGTGCAATTCATGGCAAGACAAGCATACATTCCTTAAGAAGGCACAAAATGCAAGCTATACATGGCAAGAACAATGGCATATCATGCACGGATCAACTACAATAACATCGGCAAAATCGCAAACAAGTTGACGATCTGCCCTGATTCGCAAAGAAGCAAAAGTAGAGCTCGATTGACTCAAGCTAGGGTGCTCCATAATTGCAAAGAAAGACATGGATGGATAGAGCAGTACAATATTAACAAAACTCCCTTACTGATCATCCTCAAAAGTGGCACGGATCACTAGGAAACAACATGAACATATGACATCATGAGATAAACAATCCCAGGACAGTGAAATCACTAAGTCCCTGAAAACAGAATTAGCAAGTGCACTACTTTGCAAGCTTGCACAAGTCAACACACACATCCTAAAAATACATGGGTTGCACCTCTGGAAAGATGACAAAACCCTTAACAAAACACATATAGAACTCACGGGCATAGCATGCACACATTAATCATGGCAAAAATGACAAAAGTGCTAAATGGAGTAGCAGATCTGACAATTAACTCAAGTAGCCCTCTTCTAACAGCATTTCGGGCATCAATATGAGCTCAAATGAAAATGATGCAATGGAACGAAATGATGTACTCTCTGAGATGAACATTTTGATATGCTATATGCATGAATCGGAGCTACAGATGCAAAGTTACGGAGCCGCGAACATGGGCATATGAACTAAAAATTCTGGGGAGTTAGGAAAAATTCAACCTCCGGATCTGGATCTAGGGTTTACTGTTCACGGCACGGAATCCGAAGACAGCGGCGCGGCTCGCCGAAGAAGTCGAGGACGGCGGCAGCTGGGGTTGGGGGCGCCGGATCCGGCGAGGGCGGGGTCGCCGGTGGCCGGGCCGGAGGTGGGGCTGGTCGGGGCGAGGCGGCGCGGCGTCCCGGCCGCGGCGGAGCGGGCGGCGGGGCCGGCAGGCTCGGCAAGGCGGCGGAGTGCGGCAGGCGGCGGGAGGCGGCGGCCGGTGGAGGAGGCAGGTGGCAAGGCGCCGTGGCGGCGACGGGCGGTCGCGGGCGGGACGGCGCCCGCGGTTGGCGGCGGCGGGGTCTGGCCTGGTTCGGCCCCGCGCGGGCCGGATGTGGGCCGGCGGGCTTCAGCTGCGGGGAGGAGAGAGGAGGTCCGGCGTGCTGACGTGGCAGGCGGGGATTGGTCCGGCGCGGCGCGCGGACATGTCCGACGGCGAGGAAGATTTGTCCGGGCACGAGGAGGACGAAGCTAGGGTTTCATCCGCGAAAATTTCGGGGGAGGCCACATATTTATAGGCAGAGGGAGCTAGGAGAGTCCAAATGAGGTGCGGTTTTCGGCCACGCGATCGTGATCGAACGCTCTAGATGATGGAGCAGAGTTAGGTGGGTTTTGGGTCAAATTGGAGGGGTGTTGGGCTGCAACACACACGAGGCATTTTCGGTCCCTCAGTTAACCGTTGGAGTATCAAACGAAGTCCAAATGGTACGAAACTTGACAGGCGGTCTACCCGTAGTAAACCAAGGCCGCTTGGCAAGTCTCGGTCCAATCCGGAAATGTTTAATCCCCACACACGAAAGAAAGCTAGAAATGACCACCGGAGGAGAACGAAGCGCCGGAATGCAAAACAGACAACGGGGAAAATGCTCGAATGCATGAGACGAACACGTATGCAAATGCAATGCACATGATGACATGATATGAGATGCATGACAACGACAACAACACACGGAGACAAAGCCCAAACCCGAGAAAATAAAATAACTTAACGCTGGAAACGGCAAGAGTTGGAGTACAAATAGGGAAAGTTACATCCGGGGTGTTACACTACGTTCGCCAACAGTGGCATCCGAGCCAAGTCTATGCGTAGATGATATGCACGATATAACACAAAGAGTTGTGGATGGTGATCGTCATACTGCTTACCACCAACATCTTATTTTGATTTGACGGTATTGTTGGATGAAGCGGCCTGGACCAACCTTACATGACCACGTTTGTTTGTTTGTCCAACTTTAGTTTTGCATAAAGGCGGCTCGCGAGTGTCTGTTTGTCCAACTTTAGTTGAATCGAAATTGACTGAGGCCGGTCCTTGTTCTAGGTTAAAACAGCAAACTTAATAAATCACCAATCTGGTTTTGATTTGTAGGTAAGAATGGTTCTTGCTTGAAGCCCGTAGCAGCCTCGTAGAACTTGCAACAACAAAGTAGAGGACGTCTAACTTGTTTTTGTAGGGAATGTTGTGATGAGATATGGTCAAGACATGATGTGATATACGTTATTGTATAAGATGATCATGTTTTTTAAAAGTTACTGGCAACCGGCAGGAGCCTTATGGTTGTCTCTTTATTGTATGAAATGCAAATGCCATGTAATTGCTTTACTTTAACACTATGCGTTAGCGATGGATTGTGACGCCAAGAGACCGACGTTCCAGATGCCTTCCTTATTTTTTGTTGTCGCCGTGTTTTTTTATTTGTTTGTTGCATTTCATCATGTCATCATCTACACCTCATGTTTTCAAAACTTGCATCCGTCCGGGTCTTCCAGTTCTCTCCATTGTCCATTCTGAGCTCAGACACACTCGCGCGCACCTGCGGCACCTCCAAAATATGATTTTATAAGTGGCTGGAAAATGTTCTCGGAATGGGATGAAAGTTGGCGTCCGGTGTTGTTGTGTTGTTGGTAGACCGCCTACCAAGTTTCATCGCATTCAAGGTCCGTTTGATCCCCAACGGACAACTATAGCGGCACCGCTGCGGTCTAACATCGGACGTTTTCGGTCTCCAAAAACTGCTGTCGGGCCTCTCTCTCTCTTCTCTCCTCTCAGCCCGAGGCCTTCTGCACAACCCACAAGTGCCTACCTACCACCTTGTGTGCGCGTCTGAAGCTGTCCCCAACCCAAACCGGGCTGTCGTTACCGATGGGTCCGGATCATCCCCAAACATCCCTAAAACATTTTCATTTTGTTCATTGGACTCCCTAGCCTATTTTCTTTCCGTCCATCTAATTACAATCAGAGGGGCTAATAGCCCCTACCCAATTCTTACCTACTATATATAGCAGATAAACTCCTAACCCTAAATTTTAGGGACAATGTCCCATCCATCTCCTCACCGCCGCCACCCTCTCCCTTGGGATCCTGCCATATCCCCGTCGCTCCAATCTGCAGCACAGACCACCTCCCTCGTTTTCAGCATCCACCAACCACATCCTTTCAAGCTCCTCCCGCTTGCTCCTCCATCCATGGCGCCGTCACCGCCGCAACTCCAGCAGGACCCTGCGTCCCTGCTCCACCGCTCCAATTTCCCTATTCATCTCGTTGCTCCCTCCCATCTCAAATCTCTCCCTTTTCTCTCTTTCTACAGGAACATGAGGAGGCCATGGGAGCTACCCTTCTGCACCTCGTCGCCATCCCCTGCCCGCCGGAGCCATGCCTCCCTGTGACCCGCGGCCACGACAATGGTCTTCTTCCACGCCGCGCCCGCCTTGTCCCGTTCATCATCCTCATCGGTAGCTCCAAGCCGCCCCAAGCTCTGCTCCATTCCATCTCCTTCGTGCCAATTTCCCTTGATCGGACCCGCAAGCCTCTCTCGTTCCCTCGCAGCAGAGTCGGCCATGGATGGCCCCAAGGATCCTGTCGTCGCTCTGTTCGGACGGGAACCGGCCTCCTCAACCAGCGCCCTGCCTGCGCCTCCCGAGGAGCTCATCATCGCCCCGTTCCCTGCTTCCTAGAGTTCTTCATCCCAAGGCCTTCTTCGAGCCATGTCGCGCCAAGCTTCAAGTTCCCCCGCCACTTCTTTCGTCGGAACCGGACGAGACCGACCAAATCTGCTCTTCCCCGCCTCGATCCGCCGCTTCCTTGCCGGAGTTCGCGCGAAGTCTGGCCACCGCCCAGCCTCTGCATCATGCACTGCCTCCCCTATTTCTGCACGTGAACGAGGACGAAGACGCGCCCCTCCTGCCTGCGTTGACCGAGGCCGTACCAAGCCAAATCTTGCCAGCGTCCTCGCGCCCGTGGGCCACTCTAAGGCCTAGCCGCGGCCTGGCAGCTCCTCCTCCAACCGGCCCACGTGGCCTGGTGAGCACCCAGGTCCAGTGGCCTCTCCTGTACACCGTTGGGCCAGCCAGATTCGGCCCGAGTAACATTTTTTCACGGAACATTTTTCTAATTTAACCAGTGCACTGCATATTTATAGATTGGACCCTGAGCTTCATGCATTTAATAACTCACAAACCGGGCATCGGATTAAAATGATCTTTATATGTGAAATACTTAGAATTTCATGTAGTTTCACAATATCCAACTTACATCTATGCCAAAATTGTTTAAATTGATGTTTGCTTTTAATATGCATAATGGCATGCTAAAATGATTTAATTCATAACTAATTAACGTAGCTCGGTTCTAAATAAACCTTATATGCAAATGGGGTAGAAAATGCCTAGTTTAACATGGTGCACTCATCTTGCATGTTTAACAACTCTAAAATATGGTTTGGGGCAGAACAGTACTGAATTTGAATATTGCATAAGAGGATTTTCCAGAATTGTTGTTTGTTGCTCTGGACTCATTTAAACTTGCCTGGATAAGTAGTTTTATTATGCTTCACGTCTTGCCATGTTTAACAACATTTAATATTGTTGGGTACATAAACGAGAGCAAACTAAATATTTCTAATGTGGTGTTTCCTCAATATGCAACTCCGTTGCATATTGAGCTCCACTTAATTTTTAGTATTGTTTGTTGCACTTTGCCATGCTTTGCCATGATTTTAAACCGTACATCCATCATACTTGTTTGTGCATCATGCGATGTTTATGCTTGTGTGTTTTCCATGTTGATTGTTTCTTTCCGGTTTTCTTCTCTCGTTAGCTTCGATTTCGTTCCGGAGTTGTGAGTATTCGTTTGACTACGTCCGTTTGTCTTCTTCATGGACTCGTTCTTCTTCCTTGTGGGATCTTAGGCAAGATGACCATTACCCTCGATATCACTTCTATCTTTGCTTGCTAGTTGTTTGTTCTATCACTATGTCGCGCTACCTACCACTTGTTATATCATGCCTCCCATATTTCCATGTCAAGCCTCTAACCCACCTTCCTCACAAACTGTTGTTTGGCTATGTTATCGCTTTTGCTTAGCCCCTCTTATAGTGTTGCTAGTTGCAGGTGTTTTGCAGGTTGTTCCATGTTGGAACATGGATATGTTGGGATATCACATTATGTCTTAATTAATTAATGCATCTATATACTTGGCAAAGGGTGGAAGGCTCGGCCTTATGCCTGGTATTTTGCTCCACTCTTGCCGCCTTAGTTTCCGTCATACCGGTGTTATGTTCCTTGATTTTGCGTTCCTTATGCGGTTGGGGTTATGGGACCCCCTTGACAGTTCAACTTGAATAAAACTCCTCCAGCAAGGCCCAACCTTGGTTTTACATTTGCCTAACAACATATAACTTTCCCTTGGGGTTGCACACCCGAGGGTCATCTTTATTTTAACCCCCCTGGGCCAATGCTCCTCCGAGTGTTGGTCCGAACTGGGCAGCCTGCAAGGCCACCTCAGGGAAACTTGAGGGTTGGTTTTACTCATAGCTTGACCTATCCGGTGTGCCCTGAGAGCGAGATATGTGTAGCTCCTATCACGATTTGTTGGCACATTCGGGCTATCTTGCTGATCTTATTTTACCATTGTCGAAATGTCTTGTAACCGGGATCCGAGACTGATCGGGTCTTCCCGGGAGAAGGAATATCCTTTGTTGATCGTGAGAGCTTGTGCTCGGCTAAGTTGGGACACCTCTGTAGGGTATAAACTTTTGAGAGCTCTTCCTGCGGTTATGTGGCAGATGGGAATTTGTTAATATCCGGTTGTAGAGAACTCGACACTTGACTTAATTAAAATGCATCAACCATGTGTGTAGCCATGATGGTCTCTTTTCGGTGGAGTCCGGAAAGTGAACACGGTCTTGGGTTATGTTTGAATGTAAGTAGTTTCGGGATCACTTCGTGATCACTTCTAGCTTCACGACCATTGCGTAGCTTCTCATCTTACTCTTATTTGCATATGTTAGCCACCATATTTTGCTCAGCGCTTGCTGCAACTCGACCTCATTACCTTATCCTACCCATAAGCTTAAATAGTCTTGATCTCGCGGGTTTTGAGATTGCTCAGTCCTCATGACTCACAGATACTACCAAAACAATTGTAGGTACTGATGATACCAGTGCAGGTGATGCTTCTGAACTCAAGTGGGACTTCGATGAGTAATTTGGTCTTTACTATGTTTCGTTTCCCAATGATCAGTAGTGGAGCCCAGTTGTGACGATCGAGGATCTTGCAGTTGGGTTATCTTCTTTTCATTTGGTTGTCCGTAGCTGGACTATGTGTGTATTTTGGATGATGTATGAATTATTTAAGTATTGTATGAAGTGGCGATTGTAAGCCAACTCTCTTTATCCATTTCTTCTTCATTACATGGGATTGTGTGAAGATGACCCTTCTTGTGACAAAACCACAATGCGGTTATGCCTCTAAGTCGTGCCTCAACTAGTGACGGCAAGCAATATGTATATACCCACGCCCACAACTCCTTTGTGTTCTACTCGTGCATATAACATCTACGCATAAACCTGGCTCGAATGCCACTGTTGGGTAACGTAGTAATTTCAAAAAAATTCCTACGCACACATGATACGTCTCCGTCGTATCTACTTTTCCAAAAACTTTTGCCCTTGTTTTCGACTCTAACTTGCATGATTTGAATGGAACTAACCCGGACTGACGCTGTTTTCAGCAGAATTGCCATGGTGTTATTTATGTGCAGAAACAAAAGTTCTCGGAATGACCGGAAACTTCACGGAACATCTTTTCGGAAATAATAGAAAATCCTCGCAAAAGATGAAGACCAGGGGCCCCACCACCTGTCCACGAGGGTGGGGGGCGCGCCTGCCCCCCTAGGGCGCGCCCACTACCTCATGGGCCCCCTGGAGCTCCTCTGACCTCAACCCCAACTCTATATATTTGTTTTCGGGGAGAAAAAAACAAAGAGAAGGATTCATCGCGTTTTATGATACGGAGCCGCCGCCAAGCCCTAAAACCTCTCGGGAGGGCTGATCTGGAGTCCGTTCGGGGCTCCGGAGATGGGAATCCGTCGCCATCGTCATCATCAACCATCCTCCATCACCAATTTCATGATGCTCACTGCCATGCGTGAGTAATTCCATCGTAGGCTTGCTGGACGGTGATGGGTTGGATGGGATCTATCTGTTGACACCAGATTTTGGCATGGTTAAGAATCCGGGTTCGTATGCAAAAGTTAGAGGCAACACTTCGCGGGCTGGCCCTGAGTGGGAAAGAAAACTCTTGCCGGGGTGGAAACCTTGTCAGAGAGGAACCCTGGCCGGAGTACAAACCTTGCCGGAGTAAAACCCTTGCCGGAGTACAAACCTTGCCGGAGTGAAACCTTGTCAGAGAGGAACCCTGGCCGGAGTACAAACCTCGCCGGAGTACAAACCTTGCCGGAGTGAAACCCTTGCCGGAGTGAAACCCTTGCCGGAGTACAAACCTTGCCGGAGTGAAACCTTGCCGCTGTGAAAGCTTGCCGGATAGAAACATTGTCGGTGTGGAAAGCTTACTCGGATGGAAAACTTGCCGGGTTGGAGGCTGTGATAGTCAATCGGATGAGAAGTTGAAGATGGGCTCAAAAGGTTATTCAGATGATCTCGGATGGAAAAACGTTCAACATGAAAGTTGTTCGTCTCGTCGAAACGATCGATTTTGATATAAAGATCGTCCCAATCCGAATTCGTATGCAAAATTTATAGCCGCTACAAGATGCTGCTACAGTAGATGGCCGGACACTCCGAAGGCAACCCTCCGGATTCCATATTTTTCTGCTATAGGCCGGACACTCCGGGCATGTCCGTCCGGGGTTTGGATTTTTCTGCTGCAGACTTCGGAAAACAGCCAAAAACTCTCTCAAGATGGCCTCTAATCAAAAAACGTTCAACATGAAAGTTGTTCGTCTCGTCGAAACGGTCAAGATTGCTTTTGGGCACGTTTTCATCCGAGATCGTTTACTTCCTCAAAAGTGACCCGCAAGGTGCTGCCAGGTGGTAAACCGAACAGTTTTGGAAAGTCCGGATTCTGAGTTGGACCCAAACTAGGGTTTTGGACGTGAATTCTAACCTTTCCTTGCACGGAAAGTCCATCCGCCTCTTATATACCCAAGGGGTGACGGCCGATTGAACAACACACAATCAAACAAACACATCTACTACTTTTTCGTGTTCATCTACTTTTTATCTCTCCCTTGTATCTTTCTTCTCGTTCTTCGCTAGTTCTTCATGCTGGAGGGCTGTGAATCCACGAGGCTCTAGGGGCGAGCGAATCGACCTGGAGCAGTCCATAGCCGCCGCGAGCCCTGACGGGGTCCCTCCCGGGCAAGCGGGGCTTCGGGTCTACAAAAACATCTGCCGGCTGTCTTGCGTATCGCGTTGCCGGTCGGATCTCCTTCGACGCGAGCTGCGGTGCATCACCCCCGGCGTCGAGGGTACACGGTGACGTGTTCGTGTGCGAACACACTTTTTGGCAACTCCGCTGGGGACGAAGCTTTGAACGGTCTCCAGCCCGTTCTTGCTACGAAGAGATCGTCATCTAGGGTTTGCAATCTACAAAGGTAATATGAATACCCAATTCACATATGTAGATGCAAATAATGCATATGTTGTTGCTAGATCATCTAATGAGAATAATGTATCGGTTAGCCCTAGCTTTATCAATCATATATCTAATTATGTGCAAGGGCCGATGCAACAAAATCTCCATGATTCTACTTCATATAATTTTAGCAACATGCAACATATGTATCCCAACTCCCATGCATCGGCAACCCCAAAAATTTATATGCCGATGAATAACATGATGAGTTTGGGCAATCAAGTTGAAACACCTCTTGTAGGAACTTCCAATATCATGCGACAAAGTGTTTCACCTTTTTATTCATCGGCAACTAATTTGCAATATACTAGTTCAACCATGCCGATGGATGGGAGAATCGGCCATGCTACTACTAGCTATTCGGCCAATTACTCTCAACCGTCATATGCTACACCCCATCTCAGTAATTTTTCAGCACCATACACAACTGTAGATGTTCATAATTCGGCTTCACACCTTCCTGGTCATAGCCGAATAAATGTAAATTTTACAGGAGAGGTTGTGCCCAATATTGTAGAAGATGAGGTAGTAGTGGCTGCATTGAAGAGTTTAGCCCAAAATAAGAGGATTAGTGCTCTTTGCCTTGAACAACATGAAAAGGGGCTATTTCCTGATTATGCCGCAATAAAAGCTAGAGTTTTGCAAGAAGATGAATCTTTGCCAATTGATAAGATTGGCGAGCAAAAATATGGTTTTACAACAATGCATATGCCTTCACCTAGTACTACATCATATTATACAGCCCCTACACAATTGCAAAGTTTCGGCAATACCCATGTGCCATTGCCGAAAGAATCTAAAAGCATTGGGGGGCAATTGTATCCGAAGTGGGCTGAAATTGAGAAAAAGATTAAAGCCAATTTTGCCACTTGCTGCCAGAAACAAAAAGAAACAGAATTGGCTCAAGTGAAAGAAGCATTGCCAATTGGTAGAAGCAATGTAAAGAAAGATGATTCAGAACATGAAAGTGCTCCGGTTGAAAGAGTCGAATCAAGAAGTATATATTCTGAATCCATCAAATGCAAAGAGGCAAGCATTATTGAGAAAGGGCATGGCAAGCATAGCAAAGCGACCATACTTGATTTTTCCAAAGTTAATGGAACCTACTTCCTGCCCTATGAGTTTCGTGCCAGAGAAATTGATGAACTTCAAGGACAAGAACAAGTAGCCGAACAAAGTTTGGCCGACAAAATTTTTCAATGTAATGATGCACGAAATCAAGAAAAAGATGATGAAGAGGCGTTGGGGAGCCATCCAAAGGCGGAGCAAGATATTGTTCAAGTCACACCACCACCGTGATCTCCCAACATATTTGAAGAGGTATGTTTAGCAAGTAATTTACCTATTTTCAGATTTGGTCAGGACTTTATTGTTGATGCATCTATTAGAAAAATTCTCATAAGTAATTTTGAAATACCAATGAAGAAGGGTAATTTACTTGCTAGCAATAAAGTTGTTATTGAGCATATCGGTCAACCCATTATGCCATTTATAAAGATCGGTAGTGACTTATTATTACAGCCAAAGCTTTCCCCGTTGCTTTATCTAAAGTTCATATCTATTTGGGTAGCTTTGCTTATTTCATACTTGGCTTGCACTTGGTCTCAATTGAGACATGTGTGTTCTAACTATTTTCGTTTTAGAAATTTAAAGCCAAGATTAAATTCTGTTGAGAAAACCGATGCTAGTATAATATCTTACCCAAAGACATCGGAGATAGAGTGCAAAACACAATGCATAGCCAAATGGTGTGATGCAAAATCTGAACTATTCGTTTGCTTAATTCCAAAGCCGTTCTCACAGCAAGATCGGCTAGAAAACAAGAAGTATACCTTCAATTCAAGCATGTGTGATCAAATATTTGACTTGTTGCTGAAAAATAATTACATTACAATTCTTGATCACCATGTTAAGCCATTAATCCAAGGACGAATGTATTGTAAGTTGCATGATTCGTCCAAGCATAATTTTGAGGATTGCAACATGTTTCGTCAAATAGTTAAATCGGCCATTGAAAAAGGACGATTGAAGTTTGTTGAAATACCAAGAGATGATCAGTCCATTCCGATTGGTCCCGATGGCAAAAAGTTTTTGCATCGGCTGCTTCAAGCCGATCCATTTAAAGAGAAGGTAAAAACTGCAGGTGATGGGATCAAGCATTCAAGTAAAGAAGTTGTTGAAGAGCATAATGAAGATGAGAATTCCATCGAAGCTACAATGGAGATGCCAAGGACTGGGGGGCAGCAAGCAAATCCAACGATCGATGAAAGCAAACCAAAAGAAAACAAAGGCCGAAATAAGCGCAAGTGTAAAAGATCAAAAATCACCTTCGCTGAACTATTGGAGAAATATCAAAAGGAGAGTGAAGAGAAGAATGCTTATCGGCCCAATCATGCAAAGAAACCAAGATCACCCCAAGGCGCAAATATGAGGATCGGTATTGGCAAAGTGAGAGTTTCAATGCATCATATTCATATCCTTATTTTGGGCCGCCAATGCCAATGCCGTGGATGTCTCCCTATGCTCATGTAGATCCATGTTCATCATGGGACAGGTATGATACAAGGGCACATTCTCCATCTTATTTTAGACCATCTCACCAATATTATGCAGCTCCGAGAAGATCAACATTTGAACAGTCACATGTTAAAGACCGTTTCAATTATAAGGAATCGGTCTGGACACCATGGATGAAAAAAGAGGTGGTCAAGCAAGTCTACCGCGTGAAAAGAGATGGTCATAAGTGTGCTACTTCAGATTTGATCTCAAATAATAAAGAGCCAATTAAATTGTTGACATTGGCTACAAAAGGCAATGAGATGAAGCAACCAATTATTGAGAGTCAAAGTGCCAAATCTGAAGAAAAGAAGTTGAGAGTGCACAAGGCCAAAAAGGAATCACAGCCGACATGCCCACTCGGCTTATCGTATTGGCAAAAGAGGGAATTACACAAACTTAGTGCACAAGAACTTGAAGAAAGGAACATGGCATGGGTTCCCAAAGGAAGTGCTCAAAATAAGAATTATGTGCAAGCCTCCATTACAAGAAGTGCGGCAAAACTGAAGAAGGAAAAGAGTAAAAACTATGAAGGACCAAGCCGAAGGTTTCAACATCTTTGGTCTACACATTATCCATATTCTTCAACTATGCCATTAACGCCTATGCCATGGAATTCGTCATCAGGTATGATTGGTAACCCTCAATGGGCTTATTTTAATCCATGGATGCAATATAATTTCTTACGTCATGAGAGGGTATTACCAAGTCACTATACATTTGATTAGCTACAAGTTTGTTGCTGATCCAAAGGGCCGAAATACTTGATTTGTCATTTCATTTGTTTATTTCGGCTATATGTGCTTTGAATGAAGTTTACATGGTAATGGCCGTTTATCTATCGTCCTAAGAGTATGTCAATGCATGGCTGGTGTAGTATTCTAACATCGTCCTTAGTTTGAGAGAGAGACAAGGTATGTGCTCATGAAAATTTATATGTATGCCTATATTATGATTGAATGGAGTTGAGACATCATGACCGATGTCATTGAATATATGCTACATAGACTAATTCATAGCTACAGAATTGGTTGGTGGGCTTATACTTTGTTTGGATATGATTTGGCTTATGAATATTTGAGATCTATAAGAGGCCAAATCAAAGTTTATTTTGTTACTGAACATCGGGTTAATGTCATGCATAATATTAATATTAGCCTCGCCTCTCTAGTACTATGGAGATTATGTTTTGATGGTTCAATTCATAGCAATGGCCAAAGTGTTGGTGTTGTTTATATATTTCTTTATAGTACTATTTTTTGAAGCCTCGTGCCGCTTAGAATATTTTTATGCATGATTAATCAAGGCCGAATATGCGTTGTTATTCGGATTGACTCTTTTACTTGCTATAGGTGCTATACATATTGAGGCTTATGGTGATTCCTTACTAGTGGTGCAACAAATATCCAAAGTCTTTCAGTGTTTGGACGAATCACTTAATGTTTATCTTGATAAATGTCTAGATATAATCTCTACTTTGGATTGTTTTAGCATTGCACATATATCTAGACATGACAACTGGAAAGCAAATGAGTTGGCACAGCAAGCATCTGGATACCATGTTGATCATGGCATGTTTCATATTTCTCAAAGTCCGATGTCTTGTCTTACCAGTATAGAAGAGGCCGAACCAGAACCCACTGATTCGGTCATTAACAAAAAATCTAGTGCAGGTGACAATTCCGACTGGAGGAAGCCCATTGTTGCTTACTTACGTAATCCGAGTGAAAGGGTGGACAGGGCTGTTCAGCGTATGGCTTTTAAATATACTATGAGGGATGATGATCTTTATCGCCGAACAGTTGATGATGTTATCTTAAAGTGCTTGGATGAGGACCAAGCAAGAGTTGCTATGGGAGAGGTACATGAAGTCATTTGTGGTACTCACCAGTCTACTCTCAAGATGAAATGGTTATTACGACGTGCTGGGTTTTATTGGCCGACCATGATTAATGATTGCTTCAGGTATTATAAAGGGTGCGAAGCTTGTCAAAAATTTGGTGATATTCAGTTGGCTCCTGCTGCTATGTTACATCCCATTATCAAGCCGTGGCCTTTCAGAGGATGGGGTTTAGACTTTATTGGACAAATTCATCCTTCTTCCTCAAAGGGGCATCGGTTCGTATTGGTGGCAACCGATTATTTCACTAAATGGTCTGAAGCAGTACCTCTCAAGAACATGACACATACGGAGGTGATAAAATTCATAACCGAGCACATTATTCATAGATTCGACATTCCTCAAACATTGACTACAGATCAAGGCTCCTCTTTCATGTCACACCAAGTTAGAGAATTTGCCGAATCTTATAATATAAAATTGCTCAATTCATCTCCATATTATGCCCAAGCCAATGGACAAGCTAAGTCTAGCAATAAAATTTTAATCAAGCTCATCAAGAAGAAGGTTGAGGATAATCCAAGGAGATGGCATGAGTTGTTGTCTGAAGCTTTGTGGGCACATAGGATCTCAAGGCATGGTGCTACGAAGGTAACTCCATATGAGCTAGTATATGGTCAAGAGGCTGTTTTACCGGTGGAGGTAAATTTGAATGCTTTGAGAATAGCCAAGCAAAATGATTTATCGGATGTAGCCTTTTATAACTTAATGATGGATAACATTGACGAAGTTGCCGATAAACGTTTGGCTGCTTTGAAGGCCATAGAGAGAGACAAGTTAAGGGTGGCAAGAGCTTACAATAAGAAAGTCAAGTCGAAGAATTTTCAAGTTGGTGATCTCGTCTGGAAAGTAATTCTACCGATTGGTTCAAAAGATAGAAAATTTGGGAAGTGGTCTCCTAGTTGGGAAGGTCCTTTTAGGATCGCAAGAGTAGTTCCCGGAAATTCATATTTGGTGGAATCCATACAAGGGGCATTGTTACCTCGAGCTCTCAATGGCAAGTACTTGAAGAAATACCACCCGAGTGTGTGGCAAGAAGCCTAAATAGGCAATGGCTGATACATAATTATCGCCCTAAGAAAAATAAATGGCCGATGGGGTGTTGACATCGTCCTTAGAACAAACACAGTACAAGTTATTTTTCGGCACACAAGCTTTGTCGAAAAACAGGGGGGCATGTGTTGACACCAGATTTTGGCATGGTTAAGAATCCGGGTTCGTATGCTTTGTTAGAGGCAACACTTCGCAGGCCGGCCCTGAGTGGGAAAGAAAACTCTTGCCAGGGTGGAAACCTTGTCAGAGAGGAACCCTGGCCGGAGTAAAACCCTTGATGGAGTACAAACCTTGCCGGAGTGAAACCTTGTCAGGGAGGAACCCTGGCCGGAGTACAAACCTTGCCGGAGTGAAACCCTTGCCGGAGTATAAACCTTGCCAGAGTGAAGCCTTGCCGGTGTGAAAGCTTGCCGGATAGAAACATTGTCGGTGTGGAAAGCTTACTTGGATGGAAAACTTGCCGGGTTGGAGGCTGTGATAGTCAATCGAACGAGAAGTTGAAGATGGGCTCAAAAGGTAATTCAGATGATCTCGGATGGAAAAACGTTCAACATGAAAGTTGTTCGTCTCGTTGAAACGATCGATTTTGATATAAAGATCGTCCCAATCCGAATTCGTATGCAAAAGTTATAGCCGCTACAAGATGCTGCTACAGTAGATGGCCGGACACTCCGGAGGCAACCCTCCGGATTCCATATTTTTCCGCTATAGGCCGGACACTCCGGGCATGTCCGTCCGGGGTTTGGATTTTTCTGCTCCAGACTTCGGAAAACAGCCAAAAACTCTCTCAAGATGGCCTCTAATCAAAAAAACTTTCAACATGAAAGTTGTTCGTCTCGTCGAAACGGTCAAGATTGCTTTTGGGCACGTTTTCATCCGAGATCGTTTACTTCCTCAAAAGTGACCCGCAAGGTGCTGCCAGGTGGTAAACCGAACAGTTTTGGAAAGTCCGGATTCCGAGTTGGACCCAAACTAGGGTTTTGGACGTGAATTCTAACCTTTCCTTGCACGGAAAGTCCATTCGCCTCTTATATACCCAAGGGGTGACGGCCGATTGAACAACACACAATCGAACAAACACATCTACTACTTTTTCGTGTTCATCTACTTTTTATCTCTCCCTTGTATCTTTCTTCTCGTTCTTCGCTAGTTCTTCATGCTGGAGGGCTGTGAATCCACGAGGCTCTAGGGGCGAGCGAATCGACCTGGAGCAGCCCATAGCCGCCGCGAGCCCTGACGGGGTCCCTCCCGGGCAGGCGGGGCTTCGGGTCTACAAAAGCATCTGCCGGCTGTCTTGCGTATCGCGCTGCCGGTCGGATCTCCTTCGACGCGAGCTGTGGTGCATCACCCCCGACGTCGAGGGTACACGCTGACGTGTTCGTGTGTGAACTCTATCATGTAATCGAGTTAGTTTTGTTAGGGTTTGATCCCTAGTATCCACTATGTTCCGAGATTGATGTTGCTATGACTTTGCTATGCTTAATGCTTGTCACTAGGGACCGAGTGCTATGATTTCAGATCTGAACCTATTATGTTTTCATCAATATATGAGAGTTCTTGATCCTATCTTGCAAGTCTATTGTCACCTATTATGTGTTATGATCCGTTAACCCCGAAGTGACAATAATCGGGATACTTACCGGTGATGACCGTAGTTTGAGGAGTTCATGTATTCACTATGTGTTAATGTTTTGTTCCGGTACTCTATTAAAAGGAGGCCTTATTATCCCTTAGTTTCCGTTAGGACCCCGCTGCCACGGGAGGGTAGGACAAAAGATGCCATGCAAGTTCTTTTCCATAAGCACGTACGACTATATTCGGAATACATGCCTACATTACATTGATGAATTGGAGCTAGTTCTGTGTCACCCTAGCTTATGACTGTTACATGATGAACTGCATCCAGCATAATTCTCCATCACCGATCCATTGCCTACGAGCTTTCCATATATTGTTCTTCGCTTATTTACTTTTCCGTTGCTATTGCTATCATCACTACAAAACACCAAAAACATTACTTTTGCTATCATTACCTTTTTCTACCGTTACCACTACTATCATATTACTTTGCTACAAAAAACTTTGCTGCAGATATTAAGTTTCCAGGTGTGGTTGAATTGACAACTCAGCTGCTAATACTTGAGAATATTCTTTGGCTCCCCTTGTGTCGAATCAATAAATTTGGGTTGAATACTCTACCCTCGAAAACTGTTGCGATCCCCTATACTTATGGGTTATCAAGACTATTTTCTGGCGCCGTTGCCGGGGGAGCATAGCTGTATTCTTTGAGTCACTTGGGATTTATATCTGCTTATCATTATGAAGAACTTGAGAGATCCAAAAACCAAGATTTATCCCTCAAATACGAGGGGAGGTAAGGAACTGCCATCTAGCTCTGCACTTGATTCACCTTCTGTTTTGAGTAAGCTTGCGACACCTAAACCTGCTTCTCCTATTCGTTCTGATATGTCGCATGTTATTGATGATGCCACTTCTGCTATGCATGAGACTTATGATGAAACTACTTCTATGCTTGATACTACTGTGCCACTTAGTGAATTTCTTGATGAACAACTTTCCAGGGCTAGAGAGAATGAAAATATTGAATCTGATAATGCTGATGAAAGTGATGATGAAGATTCACCTGTTATTCCTAAGGTTTTTTTTGATAAAGAAGCTTCTTTAGCTATTTTAGCTTGCAAAGATAGATACGAACTCAAGAGGTTATTAGCTAAATGGAAGCAGCAATCTCTAAATGCTAGAATGAAACCTGACCCTGCTATTGCTACTTCACCTATCTGTGTTATTGATAAGGATTATGAATTCTCTTTTGATCCTGATATAATTACTTTGGTTGAATCTGATCCTTTTCATGGCTATGAATCTGAAACTGTTGTGGCACATCTTACTGAATTAAATGATATAGCTACCCCGTTCACTAATGATGAGAGAACTCGCTACTTTTATATCCTTAAAATATTTCCGTTCTCATTAAAGGGTGATGCTAAGATATGGTTTAATTCTCTTGATCCTGGTTGTGTGCGTAGTCCCCAGGATATGATTTATTACTTCTCTGCAAAATATTTCCCTGCTCATAAGAAACAAGCTGCTTTGAGGGATATATATAATTTTGTGCAAATTGAAGAAGATAGTCTCCCACAATCTTGGGAGAGGCTTATCAAGTTACTTAATGCTTTGCCTGATCATCCTCTTAAGAAAAATGAAATACTTGATATCTTTTATAATGGACTAACCGATGCTTCCAGAGATTACCTGGATAGTTGTGTTGGTTCTATTTTCAGGGAAAGAACACCGGATGAAGCTGAAATTCTATTGAATAATATGTTGAAAAATGAAAATAATTGGACACATCCTGACCCAGTTCCCGAGCCTATTCCTAAACCAACTCCGAAGAAGAGAGGTATTCTACTTCTCAGTCCTGAAGATATGCATGAGGCAAAGAAATCTATGAAAGAAAAGGGTATTAAAGCTGAATATGTTAAGAATTTACCTCCTATTGAAGAAATACACGGTCTTAATTTACCGCCTATTGAAGAAACATATGATCTTAATCCATCACCTATTGAAGAAACTCATGGTCTTGATAACCCAACACAGGTAGTAAAGGTAAATTATCTCTATAGATATGATAAAGCTAAAATCCCATTTACTAAATTTGCTAGCCCATGCTTAGATGAGTTTGATAAATTTATGGCTAAGCAAGAAGATTTCAATGCTTATTTTGGTAGAAAATTGAAATACAATTCAAATATGCTTGAGCACTTGGGTGATTATATGGCTAATGTCAAAGGTGAACTTAAACTTATTAGTAAACATGCTTCTATGGTTACCACTCAAGTAGAACAAGTACTTAAAGCTCAAAATGATTTGCTCAATGAATTGAATAGTAAGAAAAAATGATAATGCTGTTAGAGATATGACTAGAGGTGGTAGAATGACTCAGGAACCTTTGTATCCTGAAGGCCATCCTAAGAGGATTGAGCAAGATTCTCAGAGAAATAATATAGATGCACCTAGTCCTTCTAAAAGGAAGAAAAAGAAAAATGATAGGACTTTGCATGCTTCTAGTGAACCTATTGATGAAACACCTGAGAATCCAAATGATATTTCTATTTCTGATGCTGAAACACAATCCGCTAATGAACCTGAAACTAGTGATAATGTTAACGATAATGTTCATGATGATGCTCAACCTAGTAATGATAATGATGTAGAAACTGAACCTGCTGTTGATCTTGATAACCCACAATCAAAGAATCAACATTATGATAAGAAAGACTTTGTTGCTAGGAAATATGGAAAAGAAAGATAGCCTTGGGTTCAGAAACCCATGCCTTTTCCTCCCAAACCATCCAAGAAAAAGGATGATGAGGATTTTGAGCGCTTTGCTGAAATGATTAGACCTATCTTTTTGCGTATGCGATTAACTGATATGCTCAAAATGAATCCTTATGCTAAGTATATGAAAGATATTGTTACTAATAAAAGAAAGATACCGGAAGCTGAAATTTCCACCATGCTTGCTAATTATACTTTTAAAGGTGGAAAACCTAAGAAACTAGGAGATCCCGATGTACCCACTATACCATGCTCTATTAAAAGAAACTATGTTAAAACTGCTTTATGTGATCTTGGAGGCAGTGTTAGTGTTATGCCTCTCTCTTTATATCGTAGACTTGATTTGAATAAGTTGACACCTACTGAGATATCTTTGCAAATGGCTGATAAATCAACTGCTATATCTGTCGGTATTTGATATTACCGAGGACGATAGTATGTCTATTATTCTTGGAAGACCTTTTGTGAACACTGCAGGGGCTGTTATGGATTGCACTAAAGGCAATGTCACTTTTCGTGTTAATGGTAATGAGCATACGGTACACTTTTCAAGGAAACAACCTCAAGTCCACAGTATCAATTCTATTGGAAAAATTCCATCGATTATATTTGGAGGTTTTGAATTTCCTCTTCCTACTGCCAAGAAGAAATATGATATTCTTATTATTGGGGATGTGCATATCCCCGTTGAGGTAACATAGTGTTATTCAAAATTTCTCCAGTTCCATGTTATTCTGAATGAGTTCGTTAACAAGACTTGATCAACCTTGTTAGTGGATTACTTTTGATGAGCATGAGATGGATGAAACTAGAAGGAACAACCTTCTGTATCCCACTTTTACTTTATGTTATTTATATTAAATAAAATAAAATAGTATTTTCTGTCTGTTATCTGAATTATCCGTGCAATATAAAAATACCCCGAAAATAAAAGTTCTCCAAATGCCCTGAAATTTAAATACGATTTTTTCTGGAATATTTGAGAATATTTGGCACTAAGAACACAGCAGGAGGAGCTGGCACCTGGCCACGAGGGTCAGGGGCGCGCCCTACCCCCTGGGCGCGCCCCCTACCTTGTGGGCCCACGGTGGCCCTCCTCCACTTATCCTTTCACCCACACACTCCTTCTTCCTCCCACAAACACGAATAACCAGCTCAAACCCGAGTCCAAGCTCATTTTGTTGCCATTTTTGATCTCCTTGCTCAAAGCACCTCTCACAAAATTGCTTGGGGAGATTGTTCCTTGGTACGTGACTCCTCCATTGGTCCAATTACTTTTTGTTCTAGTGCTTTATTCATTGCAAATTTGTGCTGCCTAGGTGACCATGTTCTTGAGCTTGCACGTCAAACTTATATGGTTCCAAGTAGTTTTGATGCATGATATAGGCTCTAGGCACTTGTAGGAGTAGTTGCTATCAATATTATTGAGTATGGTTTACTTTTATTTTGAAGTTACTAAAAAATTTCAGAATTTTTTAGAGGAAGAAATATGCTTAGGAAAATGTTCCAAGGTGGTTCTTCAAGAAAGCAAGGACCCAGGCTTGCAATGCGTGATGCTGATGAAGAGCCACCAAGAGACGCTCCAGTGCGTCCTTGTGAATGGCCTTCTGAAAACTTTATGGATCGGGCGGGAATTAAGGAAGAATTTAATGCATATTTGCGTAACGTGGATCTTGTGAGCTTCGAGGAAGAGAAGTGCAGCCAGTATCACTCTCTCACTAGTTCCTTTGTGAGGAGGTTTGAATTTTCATCTTCACATAATTCTCCAACTGTCCTGTTTGATCTTTATGAAAATTCTTACACTATGGACTTAGAGGATTTTACCACTGCTTGCAAACTTCCACAATGGGGTAGTATCAGGAAACCTCGCAAATCTGAATTTAGAGATTTTCTTGCTAGTATAACTATGGGGGGATCCAGAGATATAACACAAGCTACCATAGGGAGCATTCATTTTCCTACTATACATTATTTTGCTCTCTTCATAGGTAGATCCATAAATGGTAAAGATGAATGATGTCATATGTGTGTTCCTGACCTCAGTATTCTTAGGAGTGCTGTGTTAGGAGATAAATCTTATAATTTGGGAGCCATTGTTGCACGTAGGTTGCATCTTAATAGATTTAATGGAGATTTATTTGGTGGAATTTATGCAACCCGCATAGCTAATTTTCTTGGTATAGCCATACATGAAGATGATATTGAATTACCTCCAGCTTACATAGACTTTAATGCTATGGTTCACCACCAGTTTGTCGAGAGGAATGAATCACCTCTCCAGTATCGACTAATCTTTGACAGACGGCGTGCTATCCGTATTACTCTCCATGCTCCTGCCTTCTTTGATTATCAGGAAAAAGGAAGATATGTTATTACCAGAGAGGAGGCAGATGAGTACGAGAGGAGAGCGGAGGCCGCTCGTCGCCACGCTGTGGCTCAGGAGGCGATAGAAGCTGCATCGCAATATGACCCAAACTATTATTATGGATATCCGCCAGGCCAGCCGTGGCCATAGACCAACTTAGGCCAAAAGCCTAAGCTTGGGGGAGTACGTATTTCCCACTGACATTTCATTTATGTTCACACACTCATTGCTAGATGTCGGTGCTCATACTTTTTCATTGTATCATCCATGCTAGTTTATTTCCTTTTTATGCTTTCTTCCTGTGTGTTTAATAAACCTTAAGAAAAACCAAAAATAATTAGTTGTAGCTTTTAATTAGTTTACTTTACATGCTTGTAGTAGTAATTAAAAAGAAAAACCCAAAAAGATTTCCCGTTCTTCTTTTGCTTGTTGGGAGCTTTCCCATGTAAATAGTTTTATTTCTTTTCTTTTCTTTGGGGGTCGATAGGAGAAGACCATAATTAAATTGTTGAAATGGCTCTTATATGCATTATTGTTGATATGACAAAAGAGCCCATATTGCCTTATCTTCTCCTGTTTATTGAATGCTTGCAGATTTCAGCTTAGTCCAATGCACGCACACTATCATTATTATTCACATCGTTCGGTCATGCAAGTGAAAGGTAGTTATGACGATATATGATGGACTGACTGAGATGAGAAAAGCTGGTATGAACTCGACCTCTTTTGTTTTTTGTAAATATGATTAGTTCATTGTTCCTGATTCAGCCTATTATGAATAAACATGTTTGCAATGACAACTAGAGATCATAGTTTCTTGTGCCATGCTTGATTAGCTATGAGTTATAATGGTTTACCTTGCGTGCCAACATGCTATTCAAATGGTTATGATGTGGTATGATACGGTGGTATCCTCCTCTGAATGATGTAAGTGACTTGACTTGGCGCATGTTCACGCATGTAGTTGAAACAAAATCAACATAGCCTTCATGATATTTATGTTCATGGTGGATTATATCCTACTCAAGCTTGCATTCGGTGTTGATTAATTTTAATGCATGTTCATGACTGTTGTCGCTCTCTAGCTGGTCGCTTCCAAGTCTTTTGCTAGCCTTCACCTGTACTAAGTGGGAATACTGCTTGTGCATCCAATCCCATAAACCCCAAAGTTATTCCACATGAGTCCACTATACCTACCTATATACGGTATCTACCTACCGTTCCAAGTAAATTTGTATGTGCCAAACTCTAAACCTTCAAATAAATATCCTGTTTTGTATGCTCGAATAGCTCATGTATCAACTAGGGCTGTCTGTATCTTCCATGTTAGGCGGGTTATTCTCAAGAGGAGTGGACTCCGCTCCTCACTCACGAGAAAGTGGCTGGTCACCGGGATGCCCAGCCCCATGCTTTATGCAAACCAAATCAAAATAATTGCAAACAAAACTCCCCCTGGGACTCTTGTTAGTTGGAGGCACTCGTTGTTTCGAGCAAGCCGTGGATTGATGCTTGTTGGTGGAGGGGTAGTATAAACTTTACCATTCTGTTTGGGAACCGCCTATAATGTGTGTAGCATGGAAGATATCGCCATCTCTTGGTTGTTATGTTGACAATGAAAGTATACCGCTCAAAATATTATTTTCCTCTATTTCAAAACCGAGCTCAGGCACCTCTACAAATCCGTGCTTCCCTCTGCGAAGGGCCTATCTATTTACTTTTATGCTGATTCATCATCCTCTTATTAAAAAGCACCAGTCGGAGAGCACCGCTTTCATTCGCATTCATTATTGTTAGTTTACATTGAGTATGACTTGACTGGATCTCTTTTACCATGAAATACAATGTTTAGTCAGTCCTTGATCTTTAAAGGTGCTCTACATTTATGTTTTGCGGTCTCAGAAAGGGCTAGCGAGATACCATCTTGTTATATCATATTATGATCGTTTTGAGAAAGTGTTGTCATCCGAGATTTATTATTATTGCTCGCTAGTTGATTATGCCATTGATATGAGTGAACTTGAGACCTAAGCGTTAGTGTGAATGTGGTTAGTCATAATCTTTGCTGAAAACTTGAATGCTGGATTTACATATTTACAACAACAAGAGCAAATAGAGTTTGCAAAAGTTTTTCTTTATTACTTTCAGTTTGTCAACTGAATTGCTTGAGGACAAGCAAAGGTTTAAGCTTGGAGGAGTTGATACGTCTCCGTCATATCTACTTTTCCAAACACTTTTGCCCTTTGAATGATTTGAATGGAACTAACCCGCACTGACACTGTTTTCAGCAGAATTGCCATGGTGTTATTTATGTGCAGAAACAAAAGTTCTCGGAATGACCTGAAACTTCACGGAACATCTTTTCGGAAGTAATAAAAAATCCCTGCAAAAGATGAAGACCAGGGGCCCACCACCTGTCCATCAGGGTAGGGGCGCGCTTGCCCCCCTAGGGCGTGCCCCCTACCTCGTGGGCCCCCTGGAGCTCCTGCGACCTCAACCCCAACTCTATATATTTGCTTTCGGGGAGAAAAAAAGATCACAAAGAAGGATTCATCGCGTTTTATGATACAGAGCCGCCGCCAAGCCCTAAAACCTCTCGAGAGGGCTGATCTGGAGTCCGTTCGGGGCTCCGGAGAGGGGAATCTGTCGCCATCGTCATCATCAGCCATCCTCCATCACCAATTTCATGATGCTCACCACCGTGCGTGAGTAATTTCATCGTAGGCTTGCTGGACGGTGATGGGTTGGATGGGATCTATCATGTAATCGAGTTACTTTTGTTAGGGTTTGATCCCTAGTATCCACTATGTTTTGAGATTGATGTTGCTATGACTTTGCTATGCTTAATGCTTGTCACTAGGGCCCTAGTGCCATGATTTCAGATCTGAACCTATTATGTTTTCATCAATATATGAGAGTTCTTGATCCTATCTTGCAAGTCTATAGTCACCTATTATGTGTTATGATCCGTTAACCCCAAAGTGACAATAATCGGGATACATACCGGTGATGACTGTAGTTTGAGGAGTTCATATATTCACTATGTGTTAATGCTTTGTTCCGTTACTCTATTAAAAGGAGGCCTTAATATCCCTTAGTTTCCGTTAGGACCCCGTTGCCACGGGAGAGTAGGACAAAAGATGCCATGCAAGTTCTTTTCCATAAGCACGTATGACTATATTCGGAATACATGCCCACATTACATTGATGAATTGGAGCTAGTTCTGTGTCACCCTAGGTTATGACTGTTACATGATGAACCGCATCAGGCATAATTCTCCATCACCGATCCATTGCCTACGAGCTTTCCATATATTGTTCTTCGCTTATTTTCTTTTCCGTTTCTATTGCTATCATCACTACAATACACCAAAAACATTACTTTTGCTATCATTACCTTTTGCTACCGTTAACACTACTATCATATTACTTTGCTACTAAATACTTTGCTGCAGATATTAAGTTTCCAGGTGTGGTTGAATTGACAACTCAGCTGCTAATACTTGAGAATATTCTTTGGCTCCCCTTGTGTCGAATCAATAAATTTGGGTTGAATACTCTACCCTCGAAAACTGTTGCGATCCCCTATACTTGTGGGTTATCAACACGCAAGATCATGGTGATGCATAGCAACTAGAGGGGAGAGTGTCATCCACGTACCCTCGTAGACTGTAAGCGGAAGCGTTTGAGAATGCTGTTGATGTAGTCGTACGTCTTCATGATCCGACCGATCCAAGTACCAAACGTACGTCACCTCCTAGTTCAGCACACGTTCATCTCGATGACGTCCCACGAACTCTGATCCAGCAGAGCTTCGAGGGAGAGTTCCGTCAGCACGACGGCGTGATGACGGTGATGATGATGCTACCGACGCAGGGCTTCGCCTAAGCACTGCTACGATATGACCGAGGTGGATTATGGTGGAGGGGGGCACCGCACATGGCTAAAAGATCAACTGATCAACTTCTGTGTCTTCTAGGGTGGCCCCTCCCCACGTATATAAAGGAGGGACAGGAGGCCGACCGGCCTCTCTAGGCGCGCCAAAGGGGGGAGGAATCCTCCTCCTAGTAGGAGTAGGATTCCTCCTTTCTTAGTCCTACGAGGAGGGGAAAGGAAGGAGAGGGGGAGGAGAAGGAAAGAGGGGGCACAACCCCTCCCCTAGTCCAATTCGGAATAGGCCCATGGGGGGCGCACGGCCAGCCCTCGTGCCTTCTCCTCTTTTTCCCATAAAGCCCACTAAGGCCCATATGTACTCCCGTATTCCTGTAACTCCCCTGGTCCTTCGAAAAATACACGGATCACTCGGAACCTTTCCGATGTCTAAATATAGCCTTCTAATACATCTATCTTTATGGCTCGATCATTTTGAGACTCCTCATCATGTACCTGATCTCATCCGGGACTCCGAACAACCTTCGGTCATCAAATCACATAACTCATAATACAAATCATCACAAAAGTTAAGCGTGCGGACCCTACGGGCTCCAGAACTATGTAGACATGACCGAGACACATCTCCGGTCAATAACCAATAGTGGAACCTGGATGCTCATATTGGCTCCTACATATTCTATGAAGATCTTTATCGGTCAAACCGCATAACAACATACGTTGTTCCCTTTGTCATCGGTATGCTACTTGCCCGAGATTCGATCATTGGTATCTCAATACCTAGTTCAATCTCGTTACCGGCACGTTTCTTTAATCGTTCTGTAATGCATCATCCCGCAATTAACTCATTAGTCACATTGCTTGCAAGGCTTATAGTGATGTGCATTACCGAGAGGGCCCAGAGATACCTCTCCAACAATCGGAGTGACAAATCCTAATCTCGATCTATACCAACTCAACAAGTACCATCGGAGACACCTGTAGAGCACCTTTATAATCACCCAGTCACGTTGTGATGTTTGGTAGCACACAAAGTGTTCCTCCGGTATTCAGGAGTTGCATAATCTCATAGTCTGAGGAACATGTATAAGTCATGAAGAAAGCAGTAGCAACAAACTCAACGATCATTGTGCTAAGCTAACGGAATGGGTCAAGTCAATCACATCATTCTCTAATGATGTGATTCCGTTAATCAAATGACAACTCATGTCTATGGCTAGGAAACTTAACCATCTTTGATTCAACGAGCTAGTCAAGTAGAGGCATACTAGCGACACTATGTTTGTCTATGTATTCACACATGTACTAAGTTTCCAGTTAATACAATTTTAGCACGAATAATAAACATTTATCATGATATAAGGAAATAAATAATAACTTTATTATTGCCACTAGGGCATATTTCCTTCAGTATCCCACTTGCACTAGAGTCAATAATCTAGTTCACATCTTTATGTGATTAGTTCACATCTCCATGTGACTAATACCCAAAGGGTTTACTAGAGTCAATAATCTAGTTCACATCGCTATGTGATTAACACCCAAAGAGTGATCATGTTTTGCTTGTGAGAGAAGTTTACTCTACAGGTCTGCAATATTCAGATCCGTATGTATTTTGCAAATTTCTATGTTTACAATGCTCTGCATGGAGCTACTCTAGCTAATTGCTCCCACTTTCAATATGTATCCAGATCAAGCCTTAGTGTCATCTAGATCGATGAAAAAAGCTTGCATCGATGTAACTCTTTACGACGAACTCTTTTATCATCTCCATAACTGAGAAATATTTCCTTAGTCCTCTAAGGATAATTTTGACTGTTGTCCAGTGATCTACTCCTAGATCACTATTGTACTCCCTTGCCAGAATCATGCTAAGGTATACAATAGGATTTGTAAACAGCATAGCATACTTTATAGAACCTATGACTGAGGCATAGGGAATGACTTTTCATTCTCTTTCTATTTTATGCTGTGGTCGGGTTTTGAGTCTTTACTCAACTTCACACCTTGCAACACAGGTAAGAACTCCTTATTGGACTATTCCATTTTGAAATACTTCAAAATCTTGTCAAGGTATGTACTCATTGAAAATATATCAAGTGTCTTGATCTATCTCTATAGATCTTGATGCTCAATATGTAAGTAGCTTCATCGAGGTCTTTCTTTGAAAAACTCTTTTCAAACACTCCTTTATGCTTTCCAGAAAATTCTACATTTTTTCCAATCAACAATATGTCATTCACATATACTTATCAGAAATGATGTAGTGCTCCCACTCACTTTTTTGTAAATACAAGCTTCACCGCAAGTCTGTATAACACCATATGCTTTGATTACTTTATCAAAGCATATATTCCAACTCCGAGATGCTTGCACCAATCCATAGATGGATCGCTGGAGCTTGCTCACTTTGTTAGCACCTTTAGTATCGACAAAACCTTATGGTTGCATCATATACATCTTCTTCTTTAAGAAATCCATTAGGGAAGGCAGTTTTGACATCCATTTGCAAGATTTCATAAAATGCGGCAACTGTTAACATGATTCGGACAGACTTTTAAGCATCGATACGAGTGAGAAAATCACATCGTAGTCAAAACCTTAAACTTGTCGAAAACATTTTGCGACAATTCAAGCTTTGTAGATAGTACCACTACTATCAGTGCCCATCTTCCTCTTGAAGATCCATTTATTCTCAATGACTCACCGATCATCGGGCAAGTCAATCAAAGTCCATACTTTGTTCTCATACGTGGATCCCATCTCAGATTTCATGGCCTCAAGCCATTTCGTAGAATCTGGGCTGATCATCACTTCCTCATAGTTCGTAGGTTCGTCATGGTCTAGTAACATGATTTCTAGAAAGGATTACCATACCAGTCTGGTGCGGACCATACTCTGGTTGTCCTACGAGGTTCGGTAGTAACTTGATCTGAAGTTTCATGGTCATCATCATTAGCTTCCTCACTAATTGGTGTAGAGATCACTAGAACTGATTTCTGTGATGAACTACTTTCCAATTCGAGAGAAGGTACAATTACCTCATCATGTTCTACATTCCTCCCACTCACTTCTTTCGAGAGAAACTTCTTCTCTAGAAAGGATCCACTCTTTAGGAACAAAGAAATTGCCTTTCGGATCTGTGATAGAAGGTGTACCCAACAGTTTCTTTTGGGTATCCTATGAAGGCTCACTTTTCTGATTTAGGTTTGTGCTTATCAGGCTGAAACCTTTTCACATAAGCATCACAACCCTAAACTTTAAGAAATGACAGCTTAGGTTTCTTGCTAAACCACAGTTCATACAGTGTGATCTCAACGGATATAGATGGTGAGCTTTTTAACATGAATGTAGTTGTCTCTAATGCATAACCCCAAAAATGATAGTGGTAAATCGGTAAGAGACATCATAGATTGCACTATATCCAATAAAGTACAGTTATGATGTTCGGACACACTATTATGCTGTGGTGTTCTAGGTGGCACGAATTTGTAGAACTATTCCACATTGTTTTAATTGAATGACCAAACACGTAACTCAATTATTCGTCTCCGCGATCAGATCGTAGAAACTTTATTTTCTTGTCACGATGATTTTCCACTTCACTCTGAAATTCTTTGAATTTTTCAAATGTTTCAGACTTATGTTTCATCAAGTAGATAAACCCATATCTGCTCAAATCATCTCTAAAGGTCAGAAAATAACGATACCCGCCGCGAGCCTCAACACTCATCGGACCGCATACATCAGTATGTATTATTTCCAATAAGTCATTTGCTCGCTCCATTGTTCCGGAGAACGGAGTCTTAGTCATCTTGCCAATGAGGCATGGTTCACAAGCATCAAGTGATTCCAAAAACCCATCAGCATGGAGTTTCTTCATGCGCTTTACACCAATATGACCTAAATGGCAGTGTCACAAATAAATTGCACTATCATTACTAACTTTGCATCTTTTGGCTTCAATATTATGAATATGTGTATCACTATGATCGAGATTCAATAAACCATTTATATTGAGTGTATGACCATAGAAGGTTTTATTCATGTAAATAGAACAACAATTCTTCTTTGACTTAAATGAGTAACCATATTGAAATAAACATGATCCAATCATATTCATGCTTAACGCAAACACCAAATAACATTTAAAAGTATAGGGAGTGTGCGATGATGATCATATCAATCTTCGAACCACTTCCAACACACATCGTCACTTCACCCTTAACTAGTCTTTGTTCATTCTGCAACTCCTGTTTCGAGTTACTAATCTTTAGCAACTGAACTAGTATCAAATACTGAGGGGTTGCTATAACCACTAGTAAAGTACACATCAATAACATGTATATCAAAAATACCTTTGTTCACTTTGCCATCCTTCATATCCGCCAAATACTTGGGGCAGTTCTGCTTCCAGTGACCAGTCCCTTTGAAGTAGAAGCACTTAGTCTCAGGCTTAGGTCTAGATTTGGGATTCTTCACTTGAGCAACAACTTGCTTGCTGTTCTTCATGAAGTTCCCCTTCTTCCCTTTCCCTTTTCTTGAAACTAGTGGTCTTGTCAACCATCAACACTTGATGCTTTTCTTGATTTCTACCTTCGTCAATTTCATCATCACGAAGAGCTTGGGAATCGTTTCCATTATCCCTTGCATATTATAGTTCATCACGAAATTCTAGTAACTTGGTGATAGTGACTAGAGAACTCTGTCAATTACTATCTTATCTGGAAGATTAACTCGCACTTGATTCAAGCAATTGTAGTACCCAGACAATCTGAGCACATGCTCACTGGTTGAGCTATTCTCCTCCACCTTGTAGGCAAATTACTGTCAGAGGTCTCATACCTCTCGACACGAGCATGAGTATGAAATGCCAATTTCAACTCTTAGAACATCTTATATGTTTCGTGGTGTTCAAAACATTTTTGAAGTCCCGGTTCTAAGCCGTAAAGCATGGTGCACTAAACTATTAAGTAGTCATCATACCGAGCTTTGTCAAACGTTCATAACGTGTGCATCTGCTCCTGCAATAGGTCTGTCACCTAGCGGTGCATCAAGGACATAATTCTTCTGTGCAGCAATGAGGATAATCCTCAGATCACGGACCCAGTCCGCATCATTGCTACTATCATCTTTCAACTTAATTTTCTCTAGGAACATATCAAAAAATAAAACGGGGAGCTACATCGCAAGCTATTGATCTACAACATAGATATGCAAATACTATCAGGACTAAGTTCATGATAAATTAAAGTTTAATTAATCATATTACTTAAGAACTCCCACTTAGATAGACATCCCTCTAATCATCTAAGTGATCACGTGATCCAAATCAACTAAACCATGTCCGATCATCACGTGAGATGGAGTAGTTTTCAATGGTGAACATCACTATGTTGATCATATCTACTATATGATTCACGCTGGACCTTTCGGTCTCCAGTGTTCTGAGGCCATATCTGCATATGCTAGGCTCGTCAAGTTTAACCCGAGTATTACACGTGTGCAAAACTGGCTTGCACCCGTTGTATGTGAACGTAGAGCTTATCACACCCGATCATCATGTGGTGTCTCAGCACAACAAACTATCGCAACGGTGCATACTCAGGGAGAATACTTATACATTGAAATTTTAGTAAGGGATCATCTTATAAAGCTACCGCAGAACTAAGCAAAATAAGATGTATAAAAGATAAACATCACATGCAATCAAAATATGTGACATGATATGGCCATGATCATCTTGCACCTTTGATCTCCATCTCCAAAGTACCGTCATGATCTCTATCTTCACCGCCATGACACCATGATCTCCATCATCTTGATCTCTATCAACGTGTCATCACATGGTCGTCTCGCTAACTATTGCTCTTGCAACTATTGCTATCGCATAGCGATAAAGTAAAGCAATTATTTGGCGCTTGCATCTTATGCAATAAAGAGACAACCATAAGGCTTTTGCCAGTTGCTGATAACTTCAACAAAAACATGATCATATCATACAACAACTTATATCTCATCACATCTTGACCATATCACATCACAACAAGCCCTGCAAAAACAAGTTAGACGTCCTCTACTTTGTTGTTGCAAGTTTTACATGGCTGCTATGGGCTTTGCAAGAACCGTTCTTACATCCGCATCAAAAACCACAACGCGGTATAGTGATTGCTTTTTGATCTTCAGAAAGAACTCTGTTGATTGAATCTGATTCAACTAAAGCTGGAGAAATAGACACCCACTAGCCACCTGTGTGTGAAGCACGTCGGTAGAACCAGTCTCGCGTAAGCGTACACGTAATGTCGGTCTGGGACGCTTCATCCAACAATACCGCCGAATCAAGAATCAACTAGTGACGGCAAGCAATATGTATATACCCACGCCCACAACTCCTTTGTGTTCTACTCGTGCACATAACATCTACGCATAAACCTAGCATGGATGCCACTGTTGGGTAATGTAGTAATTTAAAAAAATTCCTACGCACACGCAAGATCATGGTGATGCATAGCAACTAGAGGGGAGAGTGTCATCCACGTACCCTCGTAGACTGTAAGCGGAAGCGTTATGAGAACGCGGTTGATGTAGTCGTACGTCTTCACGATCCGACCGATCCAAGTACCGAACGTACGGACCTCCGAGTTCAGCACACGTTCAGCTCATTGACGTCCCACGAACTCCGATCCAACAGAGCTTCGAGGGAGAGTTCCTTCAGCAAGACGGCGTGATAGTGGTGATGATGATGATACCGACACAGGGCTTCGCCTAAGCACCGCTATGATATGAACGAGGTGGATTATGGTGGAGGGGGCACTACACACGACTAAAAGATCAACTAATCAACTTTTGTGTCTTCTAGGGTGCCCCCTCCCCACGTATATAAAGGAGGGAGGGGAGGCCGGCCGGCCTTTCTAGGCACGCCAAATGGGGGAGGAATCCTCCTCCTAGTAGGAGTAGGATTCCTCCTTTCCTAGTCCTACTAGGAGGGGAAAGGAAGGAGAGGGGGAGGAGAAGAAAAGATGGGGCGCAGCCCCTCCCCTAGTCCAATTCGGACTAGGCCCATGGGGGGGTGGCCAGCCCTCGTGGCTTCTCCTCTTTTTTCCTTAAAGTCCACTAAGGCCCATATGTACTCCCGTACTCCCGTATTCCCATAACTCCCCTGGTCCTCCGAAAAATACCTGGATCACTCAGAACCTTTCCGATGTCCGAGTATATCCTTCTAATATATCGATCTTTACGGCTCGATCATTTCGAGACTCCTCGTCATGTCCCTGATCTCATCCGGGACTCCGAACAACCTTCGGTCATCAAATCACATAACTCATAATACAAATCGTCATAGAACGTTAAGCGTGTGGACCCTACGGGTTCCAGAACTATGTAGACATGACCGAGACTTGTCTCCGGTCAATAACCAATAGCGGAACCTGAATGCTCATATTGGCTCCTACATATTCTACGAAGATCTTTATCGGTCAAACCGCATAACAACATATGTTGTTCCCTTTGTCATCGGTATGTTACTTGCCCGAGATTTGATCGTCGGTATCTCAATACCTAGTTCAATCTCGTTACCGGCAAGTCTCTTTACTCATTCTTTAATGCATCATCCCACAACTAACTCATTAGTCACATTGCTTGCAAGGCTTATAGTGATGTGCATTACCGAGAGGGCCCAGAGATACCTCTCGAACAGTCGGAGTGAGAAATCCTAATCTCGATCTATGCCAACTCAACAAGTACCATCGGAGACACCTGTAGAGCACCTTTATAATCACCCAGTTACGTTGTGACATTTGGTAACACACAAAGTGTTCCTCTGGTATTCGGGAGTTGCATAATCTCATAGTCTGAGGAACATGTATAAGTCATGAAGAAAGCAGTAGCAACAAACTAAACGATCATTGTGCTAAGCTAACGGAATGGGTCAAGTCAATCACATCATTCTCTAATGATGTGATCCCGTTTATCAAATGACAACTCATGTCTATGGCTAGGAAACTTAACCATCTTTGATTCAACGAGCTAGTCAAGTAGAGGCATACTAGTGACACTCTATTTGTCTATGTATTCACACGTGTACTAAGTTTCCGGTTAATAAAATTCTAGCATGAATAATAAACATTTATCATGATATAAGGAAATAAATAATAACTTTATTATTGCCTCTAGGGCATATTTCTTTCAGATATAGCCGCATCGTGGGCGTTACAAGTTGGTATCAGAGCCATCCCCGACTTAGGAGCCCCCTGCTTGATCGAATCGCTAACGTTGTTGAGTCTAGAAAAAGAATGTTTTGAGTCTTAGTATTATATATATATATCGGAGAATAGGATTCTTTTTACTCCTCAGTCCCTTCTTCGCTCTAGTGAGGCCTCCTGACGTAGATGTTCTCTCTTTCCTCTCCTCAAATTTCATGAAAAAAATTAGCATCATGCGGGTATCTTGGGATCGTTTCAATATTCTTGTGACGAGAACATTGTTCTTGGTGCCTCAGACCTTTAGGGGTTGTGGCAGTGTCTCGGGGAGTTGAGCTCCGAGGTGTTGTCGTCACAATTTTATCGTTGCAGTTCTGGAATACCTGAGTTCGCCGACATCGAAAATCTCTTTTATACAGTTGTTGGTGAGATAACCTCGATGCCACTGTAACACCCACAATGCGGCTATATCTCCGATGTGTCGGGGCACAACTTAGAGCCATAGCCGCATGGTAGTTTTGTCACAAGAGGGGTAATCTTCACACAATCCCATGTACTGAATAAGAAAGGGATAAAGAGTTGGTTTACAATCGCCACTTCACACAATACATAAATAATTCATACATCATCCAAAGTACAATCAAAGGTCCGACTACAGAACCAAAATAAAGGAAGACAACCCCAAATGCTAGATCCCCGATCATCCCAACTGGGCTCCACTACTGATCATCAGGAAACTAAATGTAGTAACGACCCAGATCCTCGTCAAACTCCCACTTGAGTTCGGTAGCATCACTTGCACTAGCATCATCGGCACCTGCAACTGTCCGGAAGTATCCGTGAGTCACGAGGACTCAGAAATCTCACACCCACGAGATCAAGACTATTTAAGCTTATGGGTAGTGTAAGGCAATGAGGTGGAGCTGCAACAAGCACTAAGCATATATGGTGGCTAACATACGCAAATAAAAGCGAGAATAGAAGCAATGCAACAGTCGAGAAGCTAGAAGTGATCAAGAAGTGATCCTGAAACTACTTATGTTCAAGCATAACACAAGACCGTGTTCACTTCCCGGACTCCGCCGAAAAGACACCATCACGACTACACAAGTGGTTGATTCATTTTAATTAAGTCAAGTGTCAAGTTCTCTACAACCGGATATTAACAAACTCCTGTCTGCCACATAACCATGGGCACGGCTCTCGAAAGTTTATACCCTGCAGGGGTGTCCCAACTTAGCCCAACACAAGCTCTCATGGTCAACGAAGGATATACCTTCTCCTGGAAAGACTCGATCAGTCTCAGAATCCCGGTTACAAGACATTTCGACAATGGGAAAACAAGACCAGCAAAGCCGCCCGACTGTGCCGACAAATCCTGATAGGATCTGCACATATCTCGTTCTCAGGGCACACCGGATTGTCCAAAATTCTGGTAGGCCAGCCCAGAGTTGCCCCTGGTGGCCATCGGCGGTTGACAGGTTGGACCAACACTCAGAGGAGCACTGGCACGGGGGGTTTAAAATAAAGATGACCCTTGAGTCCGCAGAACCCGAGGGAAAAAGTCTTAGGTGGCAAATGTTAAAACCAAGGTTGGGCCTTCCTGGAGCAGTTTTATTCATGGCGAACTGTCAAGGGGTTCTCATAACACCCAACCGCGTAACGAACGCAAAATCAAGGAACATAACACCGGTATGACGGAAACTAAGGCAGCAAGAGTGGAACAAAACACCAGGCATAAGGCCGAGCCTTCCCACCTTTACCAAGTATATAGATGCATTAATTAAATAAGAGATATTGTGATATCCCAACATATCCATGTTCCAACATGCATGGAACAAACTTCAACTTCACCTGCAACTAGCAACGCTATAAGAGGGGCTGAGCAAAAGCGGTAACATAGCCAAACAACGGTTTGCTAGGAAGGTGGGTTAGAGGCTTGACATGTCAACAAGGGAGGCATGATATAACAAGTGGTAGGTAGCGGGACATAGCGATAGAACGAACAACTAGCAAGCAAAGAGAGAAGTGATTTTGAGGGTATGGTCATCTTGCCTGGAATGTTCTTAGAGTTGTCGAAAGCTTGATCCTCGTTAGTGTACTCAACAGGTTCCTCATTCACGTATTCGTCTCCTAGCTCTACCCAAGGCAATAACACAAGCCAATGGAACAACAATCAATCACGGTGCAATGCACAAGCAACATGATGCAATACATTGCATGATATGCAAGGTATGATATGCAATGCATATGCGTGCTCTGGAAGGAAAATAATGATCAAGGCATCAACTTGGCAAACCAAGTATGCCGCTGAAAAGATGAGGTGATTTCGGTCGAAATCGATATAAGGATCACCGGAAACGGATGCACGGTTTGCAAATGGCAAGCAAAACAAGGATGACGCAAATCTGCGATTAACAACATGATGGCACTTAGAATGCAACAAGAAACTAAGCTGCTGCACTCCAACATAGCAACAAAGCATAGGGCAGTGATTTACAAGAGATGCTTGACAAAACATGAACACTGAGCTACGGCTAAAACACAATAGAACAGGTCAAAGAAGCATGGCAAAAGTGCAAAAGATATGAGCTTCACAGACTTAGTGAAAATACTAACATGTCAAAAACAACATCAGGAAGCACTGTTTAGAGCTAGTAAACAACATGTTGTAGGAACATATCGTGACAAATAACGGCATGGCATGATTCTACTAAATTCATAGAACAAAACTCCCTGACTAAACAGGAGCCAGAAAGGCACCAAAGATATGATGGCACCCATGTAAACATAGCAAGTTTTATAAACAGATTCAGACACTAAAAAACAGGACATGGCAAAAACAGATCATGATAGCAACTTGGCATGCTTTTGCCACTCATCACAGGGCACTAGAAGGCATGTAATAAATACTAGCATGGAGTAGGCATGAAAATGAAGCTAGCCATGTGCCAAACAACATCATAGCATGCTTGAAATAAATCACACAAAAATGACAAAACAACACCATGATGTAAAATGACATGTTCATGAACTTGCTCAAATACAAAAACAAATGCCACCACTAGATTGGTGGGATTTTTCTTTCCCGAAAACATATATAATATGTTGGGGTTGCTGTAGAAAAATCCCCACAAAAGCTATAAGTCAAAAACTGCCTAAAATGGCTATAGACAGAAATGGAAAAACCTAAAATGGAAATGTCCCGATCTAGACTTGCCAGATAAGGAAAGGCTCGAATTGGAAAGGCCCAAAATGGACAATATGCCTGGTTGGGTTCAAAACAGAAGCATGAGGATGACATGTGGGCCCGTGGGTCCCACATGTCAGGTGTGAGGGTGCGCGTGCAAGTGTGTGGCTGGCAGGTGGGGCCGGCTGTGTGTGAGGCTGCGCAGGGGGCCCGTCGGTTCCACGTGGCAGTGGCTAGGCGGCTGGCCTCCAAATAGAGGAAGCAGAGGAGCGGGCCAGCGCGGGGCGCAGAGCGGTGGAGGAGCTCACCGGAGTGATCTCCGATGGCCCAGGGACGCGGTAGAGGGATGCAACGGGTGCGCAGGGAGAAATCGCACACCCGCCCAACACTCAATGCACCTAACGACGACGAAAACAACGCTGTCGACATGTGGCTGAGGCAGCGACGGCGAGCGCGAATGCAGTGAAGCAGAGGGCTAAGCGGGCAGCTAAGCGCATGAGTCGAACACGGGCGACGCGGGGAACCTACCGGACATGCTACTGCGGCGAGCGAGGTCGCGGTCCTCGCCGGAGACGAGGCCCGACGGTGGTGCATTCGGGCGGAGATGGCGACTGCGCCTAGAGCATGCAAACGAGGGGAAAGAGAGATGGGGAGGATCAGGAGGTCACCACGAGCTCAGAGGTGGGCTCGGTTTGTGGAGAGGTGGACGGAGTCGGCGACGATGACGGATGAACGCTACGGCCACCGAGGTTGAAGACGAAGTAGACGAGGTCGCTCTAGGGGCTCCAGCTCCACGTAGTTGATGACGGGGATGTAGTCGACGACAGGGAAGAAGAGGGACACGCTAGGCGTGGCAGGGGTCGACGGAGAGCACGCCGGCGACGAGGACACGCTCTCAGATGCGTACGGGAACAATGGAGGACGGTGGATCTGGAGGGTTTGGTGGCCTGGTGGTGGCAGGGAGAGGGAGAGGGGACCCTAGGGGGTAGGTAGGGCAAGGAGGGAGAGCTAAAAGGGGCCCAGGGTGACGAGGCGAAGCTTGCATGCTCTCGTGCTTGCAGTACCCATGGCGACGGCGAGAGGAAAGGGAAAAGGTGGGTGCGGTGCTACAGGGAGGCACTGACAGGTGGGGCTGAGGTGGCCATGTGGCGAGGCGTTAGCGGGGGTGTGCGGGCGAGTGGGTGAGAAAAGGAGGGAGAGGGAGCCACGCGGGTCCAGGTGGGCTCGCTGCTAGGCCGACCTGGAGTGTGGAGGCCCAGCCGGGCTGTGCTGCTGCTGCTGCTTTCTTTTCTTTTATTTTTTCTTCAGACAGAGAAAATAAATAGAAAAGCACATGGGGAAAAGAGAGATGTATGAAATGTATGAGAATATCCTCACGACCCTGGAAAAACCCACTGTTATATAAAATTTAGTTGGTCATTTTTAGAGGTAGGAAAATACAACAAGTTTGAATATAGTTCAAACTTGGAGTATTTTTAAACCTAGCCAACACAACTCCAAACGAGCTGAAATTTGGCAGAGAGATTAATGATGAGGTGGATGATTTAAGAGGCGAAGATGAACATTAACGAGGGAGGTCAAGATGGCACTTGCCAACAGAAAGAAAAGAGGAGGAGAGGTGGTGATGAGTGAAGGGGGATGATGATGCTTGGACCCACATAGAACATGCCACAATGCAATGAGCTACACCATGAAGATGCACATGAAGACATGAGATGAAAAGCATGACATGAACAAAAAGCAAAACAAAAGACAAAAACCCAACCACGAAGGAAAAATCATATCACATAGCCGTAAATGGAAAGAGTCAGAGTTACAATTATGGAAAGTTACATCCAGGGTGTTACAACACTCCACCACTACAAGAGGATCTCGTCCCGGGATCTAGGACTGAAAGAACTCCAGAAATTCAGAACGAAGGTGATCCTCATGCTCCCAGGTGGATTCTTGATCGGAATGGTGTGACCACTTCACTTTTAGGAATTTGATTGACTTGTTGCGAGTCTTGCGCTCGATTTCTTCAAGAATAGCAATGGGATTCTCATGATAAGACAAATCTTCTTGGAGATCAATCTCTTCAAAGTTGATAGTGCGCTCCGGAGTCTTGAAGCACTTGCGAAGCTGTGACACGTGAAACACATCGTGCACATTTGCGAAGTTGGACGGAATCTCGAGTTGATAGGAAAGGTCGCCTCTTTTGCCAATGATCTTGAAAGGACCCACATATCTCGGGGCAAGCTTCCCTTTGATACCGAATCAATGAGTGCCTTTCATTGGAGAGACGCGGAGGTAGACATGGTCTCCGATCTCGAAAGCCAAGTCACGGTGCTTGCTATCATAGTAACTCTTCTGGCGCGATTGCACGGATTTGAGATTTTCACGGATGACTTTACACATCTCTTCAACTTCTGTGATCAAGTTGTTGCCAAGAAGTTGGCATTCACCGGTCTCTGACCAATTGAGAGGAGTACGACACTTCCTGCCATAGAGAATCTCAAATGGGGCCTTGCCCGAACTCGCTTGGAAGCTGTTGTTGTACGAGACCTCGGCATAAGGAAGAAAATCTTCCCACTTCATACCGAAAGAGATGACACAAGCCCTGAGCATATCTTCGAGAATTTGGTTTACTCGCTCGACTTGGCCACTAGTTTGAGGATGGAAAGCTATGCTAAAGCGAATGTTGGTGCCTATGGCCTTCTAGAAGGAGTCCCAGAACTTAAAGTGAAGATGCTTCCACAATCCAAAGATATCAATTGCGGAATACTGTGCAAAGAGACAACCCTGGATGTGTATAGCTCTGCCAACTGAGTTGATGTGATAGATTCTCTGATTGGAAGGAAATGAGCCACTTTAGTAAGCTTGTCGATGACAACGAATATAGCATCATTTCCACGCTTGGACTTAGGAAATCTAGTAACGAACTCCATATCGATATGGTCAAACTTCCATTCTGGAATAGCAAGAGGTTCGAGCAGACCAGTTGGTCATTGGTGTTCTGCTTTCACCCTTCGGCAGACATCGCATTCATTCAAGAATCGAGCAATCTCTTGCTTCATTCGAGTCCACCAATACGACTGCTTGAGGTCATGGTACATCTTCGTACTTCCAGGATGAATGGATAGAAGAGAATTTTGCGCTTCGTTCATAACGACTTTCCTTAGATCACCTTTAGGAACCACAATCTGGTCCTCGAAGAAAAGAGTGTCTTTGTCATCAATGCAATAACACTTGTATTTGGATAGACCCCTGGCAATCCCATGTTTCACCTTCTTCACCTTGGTATCGAGGAGTTGTGCCTCACGAATTTGATCTTCCAAAGGAGGAGAGACTTGGAGGTTGGCAAGAAAGCCTTGAGGAACAACATGGAGGTTCAGTTTGCGGAAAGCTTCACAAAGGTCCAGTTAGAAGGGCTTGAGAATTAAGCTGTTGTAGTAAGCCTTCCTGCTCAAAGCATCTGCAATGACATTGGCATTGCCTGGAGTATATTCAATACTCGGATTGTACTCTTGAATCATTTGGACCCATCGAGTCTGCCTGAGGTTGAGGTTGGGTTGAGTGAAGATGTACTTGAGGCTCTTATGATCTGTGAAAATGTCCACTTTCCTTCCCAACAAGAGATGTCTCCATGTTAATAATGCATGAACAACTACCGCCAACTCAAGATCGTGAGTGGGGTAGTTCCTTTCGTTGGGCTTCAACATGCGAGAGGTATAAGCCACAACTTTCTTCTCTTGCATTAACACAACGCCGAGACCTTGCAATGAGGCATCACAGAAAACTTCGAATGGCTTGGATTCATCAGGAGGAGTCAAAACAGGAGCTGTGACTAGCTTCTCTTTGAGGGTGTTGAAAGTCACGTCACATTCAGGCGTCTAGACATACTTGACGTGCTTCTGGAGGAGGTTGGAAAGAGGCTTTGCAATCTTAGAGAAATTCTCAACGAATCTTCGACAATAGTTTGCAAGCCCAAGAAAACTGTGGAGCTGTTTGACATTCTAAGGAGGATCCCAATTCACAATTGCAGACACCTTCTCGAGATTAATAGCGATGCCCTTGGCGAAGATGATATGACCAAGGTAAAGAACTTCATCAAGCCAGAACTCACACTTGTAAAACTTCGAATAGAATTGATGCTCTTTGAGTTTGTCGACCACCAATCTCAAATGCTTGGCATGATCCTCCTTATTCTTGGAGAAGACCAAGATATCATCGAGATACACCAGGACGAAATCATTTGTGTAAGCGTTGAAGATGAAGTTCATCATGTGATAGAATGTTGGAGGAGCATTGACAAGGCCAAAAGACATGACATTATATTCATAAGAACCATAGCTTCTTCTGAATGTTGTCTTGGGGATATCTTGTTCACGAATGTGAATCTGATGATAACCCATATGGAGGTCAAGCTTGGAGAATACTTTAGCACCTTTAAGTTGCTCGAATAGCTCACTAATGTTGGGAAGTGGATACTTGTTCTTTATAGTCTTCTTGGTTAATGGACGGTAGTCGACACAAAGTCGGTCCGTGCCATCCTTCTTCGGGACAAAAAGAACACCACAACCCCATGGAGATGAACTCGGTGTGATCAGACCCATACGCTCTTGTTCATCGAGTTGTTTATTCAATTCCTTCAACTCCTCTGGTCCAAGCTTGTAAGGACGCTTACAAACGGGTTCCGTGCCAGGCTCAAGATCGATAACGAATTCAACTGGCCGGTGAGGAGGCATTTCCGAAAGCTCTTCTGGAAAGACGTCTTGATATTCACAAACGACTAGAATCTGAGAGATGGCATTCAACTCGCCCTTCTCATTGAGAGAAAATAGTCGAATGGTTTCGTCCCGAGCGGCATAGATGATCACATCATTAGAAGAGTGTGTCAATTGAATTTCCCTGGCAGCACAATCAAGCTGATCCTTTTGCTTAGAAAGCCAGTCCATGCCGAGAATTAGATCAATATCCGAGTCACCAAGAACAATTGGAGAAGACAGAAATTTATAGTTTCCCATCTTGATAGAAACATCTTGAACAATGGAGCTTGCGTTCATGCATTTAACCGGAGAGACAACTGATAATGGTCTAGGCAAATCTTCAAAACCCAACTCATGCTTAGATGCAAATGGTCTTGAGATGAAGCTAAGTGATGCACCAGTATCAAATAATTTTTTTGTGGGAAAGTCATTAACAGGAAAATTACCCATGATCACTTCTGAAGAATCCTCTTTTTGAGCTGTGTTCATCATGTTCACCTTTGCAAACTTGGAATTATGCTTGACCACTCCATTGCTTGAAGATCTCACAGGAGGAGGAGGCGGAAGGCGTCTTTGGTTGAAGCACTTGTTTGCATAGTGCCCTTTCTGCTGACACCTATTGCAAGTCACCTCTGAGAGCGGACGATGATAAGGAGCACTTGACCTTGGAGTTTGAGGCTGAGATTTGTTCTGGTAGCCTGGGTTGGGTGGCTGGGAAGATCCATTGCCACCTATGCTCTTCTGTTGGTAGGGCTGACGAAATGGAGGAGGAGGCATAAGCGAGAACTTCTGTTGCTTAGCTGCCACTTGTGAGGAAGAAGAAGACTGAACTGCGTCCCTGACTCTCTTCTTAGAAGCCTCACACTTGAGCTGAGCAGCTTCTTGCTTGAGTTCCATGTTATAGAATTGATCGAACTTAGTCGGCTCAAGAAGCACGAGAGCTAACTTCAGATCTTCTTTGAGGCCACCTCTAAATTGATAGATCATACTATTTTCATCAGGAACGTCTTGTTTAGCGAAGCGAGCAAGTTTCTGAAACTGGATATTGTATTGGTACACGGACATGTTGCTTTGCTTGAGATTGCGGAACTCCTCACGCTTGCTCGCAGCAACCCTTGGTGGGATATGATAAGCTTTGAAGTCTCGGCGGAAATCATCCCAGGTAATCACACGACCTCCTCTGGAATCTCTGTATTGTTGAAACCACTCAGCAACTTGGTCCTTGAGTTGAAACGAAGAAAACATGACAAAGTCCTTAGGCCTGACATTGCTACATTCAAAATGCTTGCATATGTCCATGAGCTAATCGTCGGCGTCTGTGGTCTCGACATAGTTGCTGAAAGACTTCGGCTGGTTTTCAAGGAACTAGTTGAGGGTAGCAAACTGAGGCTGATTGTTTAAATTCCCTTGGCCTTGATTTCCTTGGTTGCCTTGACCTTGGTTGCGCTCTTGCAAGAGTTGCAGAAGCATCTGAGTGTTGGCGTTGGTGGATGCCATGACTGCTTGCCATGCCTCCAGAGGTGTAGGTGGTGGCGGAGGGTTCGACCGATTCCCATCATTGTGTTCCGGATTCAGACGCGTTGGAGGAGCCATCCTGAAGAGGGTGACATCCGTTAGAAACTTGATAGATAGAGAGACAAGCTGAATCAATGGATAGAAATTCCAACATATAGTCTTCACAATAAACATTCGAACAATGATGAACGAATGAATTCTGAAGTAAATCATCACATGTCCATTAAGATGAGAAGCTACTTAGATAAAAGGTAGATGAATAAAGCAACAAGGTACGAATATGAACAATTAAATGGTAAGGATTACCCAATCACAAACCAAATACCCGCGGGAAGAAATACCAGAGCTACTTGAATTCCCACCTATAAAACTCCCAAAACTTTCTGTTTGTGCCATTAGGTGTTGGGGATACAGGGGAAGCATAATATCTCACCCAAACTAACAAACCATACATCCAACTGTATCCATCCTTCAACACATAACCAAGAAACCTTCGGAAATCATGTACCTCAACCTTCGAAAAGCATCTGTTATACGAGTTATGGCAATACTACCGAACTCCTGCCCAAGTACGGGGTGGCGTCGAGGTTATCTCACCAACAACCGCACAAAAGAGATTTTTAATGTCGGCGAACTCAGGTATTCCAGAACCGCAACGATAAAATTGTGACGACAACACCTCGGAGCTCAACTCCCCGGGACACTGCCACAAGCCCTAAATGTCAGGAAGCACAAAGAACATTTTTCTCGTCACAAGAATATCGAAACGATTCCAAGATACCCGCGTGATCCTAATTTTTTTTGTGAAATTTGAGGAGAGAAAAGTCAAAACTTATACATCAGGAGGCCTCACCAGAGGGATGAAGGGATCGAGGAGTAAAAAGAATCCTACTCTCCGATATATATAATCCTAAGACTCAAAACATTTTGTTCTAGACTCAACAACGTCAGCGATTCGATCAAGCAGGGGGCTCCTAAGTCGGGGATGGCTCTGATTACCAACTTTTAACACCCACAATGTGGCTATATCTCCCACGTGTTGGGGCACGACTTAGAGGCATAGCCGCATGGTAGTTTTGTCGCAAGAGTGGTAATCTTCACACAATCTCATTTACTGAAAAAGAAAGGGATAAAGAGTTGGCTTACAATCGCCACTTCACACAATACATAAACAATTCATACATCATCCAAAGTACAATCAAAGGTCCGACTACGGAACCAAAATAAAGGAAGACAACCCCAAATGCTAGATCCCCGATCGTCCCAACTGGGCTCCGCTACTGATCATCAGGAAACGAAATGTAGTAACGACCCAGATCCTCGTCGAACCCCCACTTGAGTTTGGGAGCATCATCTGCACTGGCATCATCGGCACCTGCAACTTTTTGGAAGTATCCGTGAGTCAGGAGGACTCAGCAATCTCACACCGTCGAGATCAAGACTATTTAAGCTTATGGGTAGGGTAAGGCAATGAGGTGGAGCTGCAGTAAGCACTAAGCATATATGGTGGCTAACATATGCAAATAAAAGCGAGAAGAGAAGCAACGCAACGGTCGAGAAGCTAGAAGAGATCAAGAAGTGATCCTGACACTACTTACGTTAAAGCATAACACAAGACCATGTTCACTTCCCGGACTCCGCGGAAAAGAGACCATCACGGCTACACAAGTGGTTGATTCAGTTTAATTAAGTCAAGTGTGAAGTTCTCTACAACCGGATATTAACAAACTCCCGTCTGCCACATAACCGCGGGCACGGCTCTCGGAAGTTTATACCCTGCAGGGGTGTCCCAACTTAGCCCATCACAAGCTTTCACGGTCAATGAAGGATATTCCTTCTCCTGGAAAGACCCGATCAGTCTCGGAATCCTGGTTACAAGACATTTCGACAATGGTAATACAAGACCAGCAAAGCCGCCCGACTGTGCCGACAAATCCTGATAGGATCTGCACATATCTCGTTCTCAGGGCACACCGGATTGTCCAAAATTCCGGTAGGCTAGCCCAGACTTGCCCCTGGTGTCCGCCGACGGTTGACAGCTTGGACCAACACTCAGAGGAGCACTGCCCCGGGAGTTTAAAATAAAGATGACCCTTGAGTTCGCGTAACCCATGGGAAAAAGGCTTAGGTGGCAAATGTTAAAACCAAGGTTGGGCCTTGCCGGAGGAGTTTTATTCAAGGCGAACTGTCAAGGGGTTCCCATAACACTCAACCGCGTCACTACAAGAAAAATACACTTCTATGATGATACGTGTTTGTCACAGTAGGTCGCTTTTTTTGTCATGCATGTACATCCATGACAAATTTATGACAGAATCAAGATAGTCATACATGTACTGTCGTAGATGTGTTCCATGATATTACCAAAATTATCATCACGGAAGTGTCCACTTCCATGACGATAAATCGCGCGTCACAGAAGTGCTTTCGTCAAGGGTGACCGACACGTGGCATCCACCGTAACGGAACACCGTTAAGCTATCGGGTCGGGTTTTGGATCCGATAACCCGTTAACAGCCCCGACCAATGGGGATTTTCCACGTGTAAAATCATCATTGGCTAGAGGAAACACGTGTTGGCTCATCGTCGGGACAGATGTCATCCACTCACTGGACAGAATACGCCTATGATACGTCGACACGTGGCACGGCCCAACAAGTTTAAATGGGCCGGCCCAACTAAAGGCCCACAAGATTTTGCGGACCATAATGGGCCGGCCCAGCTAAAGGCCCACGAGATTTTGCAGACCATAATGGGCTGGCCCAGCTAAAGGCCCACAAAATTTCGCGGGCCATAATGGGCCGGCCTAGGTAAAGGCCCACAAGATTTTTGTGTGCCATAATAGGTCAGCCCAGGTAAAGGCCCACAAAATTCTTGCGGGTCATAATGGGCCGGCCCAGCTAAAGGACCATGAGATTTTGCTGACATTAATGGGCCGGCCCAGCTGTAGGCCCACAAGATTTGGAGGACCCTAGTAGGCCGGCCCGTTAACTGGCTGCCATGTTTTGGGCCAAATGCCGACCCATATTTGATTCGTTCTATTAATGGCCTGCCACGCTTCGGGCCTAATAGTGGCCCATATGAGATCTAGCTCGTTAAAAGCCTACCACGTCCTGGGCCAAATTACGGCCCAGATCAGGTCCGACCCTTTAAGAGGTTTTGGGCCTAATTATGGCCCATATCAGATTCGGCCCGTCAACTGGACACTATGCTTTTGGGCCCACTTGCTAAAGGCCCACTTAGTATTTCGGCCTGATATTAGTTTTGGCCTGTTAAGGGCCCGTTTAACATTTCGGCCCTATATTAATTTCAGCCTGTTAAAAGCCCATCATATAGTTGGGCCTAACTACCGCCCGGTTTGCATCCGGCCTGCTCGCAGCCGATATCTGATTGAGCCAAACAAGGACCGAGACAATTTTTCGGCCTGTTAAAATCCCGTGATTTGATTCGCACAATCATGGGCCGGGGTTCATTTCGGGCTGCTGCCGGCCCGTGAGCTGATCGACATGTTTCAGGCCCAACCTACATCGTGATTTCATGACGGCCCGATTATGTACCGTAATTTTACGGTTTGGTCGGTTTACTGCGAAGACATGATATATGTACAGTAAAATAACTGCAGCATCGTGAATAAGAAAAAACCTATACTATACAATAAAGAAATTATGGCACATTACATCCTCTGGGCATCAAAGTTCGCCACTATGATAATAAAGCACAAGCAGACAGCAGATTACATACACTGGGCATCAAAGATCGCCACCAGTGCAAATAAACACGCTGACAAAATAATATACAAAACCGACAACACTTCAATAAAGTTCAAGAAACGTTAGCCCTGCTGGGGAGCTGCAGTGCAAGTAGCTGAGCAAGATGATGAGACTGCACTTGTTCAACACTTATATCTTCCTCACTCTGAAAGATAAACAAGTAGACAGATGACATGTTTTGCACATAAAAGTATCAGTGCTGACAATTCATCACATTTCTTACTGACGAATAAAGTGACACAGTTTAAATTTGCATTAACACAATATGGTATTGCTCAGGTTAAGACATGGCAGGAAATGACATTGTGAAGGAGTTGGCAGCTTCACGACACCACTGGATTACAGATCAAGAACTCATAAGTATCAATGGTTAGTGTGCTGTCCATTTAGACCATTTCAGATTGGCAAATAAAGAGACGGTTTAAATAATAGTAGAATGATATGACATTCTTCATCAAGGTTGTCAGAATCGCGATTCTATTGTACGATTCTATGACTTTACGATCCAAACTAAGCCCTCTGATTCTACGATTTTGGTTCATAGAATCTACGTTTTTACGATCCTGGTAGTTAAGATTCTACGATTTGCGATCCTGCCATCGGACTTCCGATCCGATTCAGAATCACGATTCTGACAACCTTGTTCTTCATAGTTAAGACATTGCAGAATATGACATTGTGCTGTAGTGGGTGGGTTCACCACACCACTAGATTACGGATGAAGATCAAAAGCATACATGCAGTGCAAAAGAAGATCACTTGCTCTGTATAGTTTAATTTACATGGTATGAAGAAGGAAGTTGGTTGTACAACTGAAAACTTAAATTGAGAAAGGACAAACTTTTGTTTATGAACTACATAATAAACTTTAAACAAGAAATTTGATGCAAACACAAAAAATAAACAGCTGTTGCAGTCATGCCTAACCAAATATATACAACAAAGTTTGAAGGCTTGAGATGGACAAACTTACATTATTGGTGAAGACAGGCTCTATAAAGGCCTTGTCCATGCTGATGGGGGGGGGGCAATTCAAGAAGTTTACCACAGAATCTTCTTCAAAAGCATTGCCTTTATTCTACATTTTGTTAAGAGTAAATATAGATGTGATAATATGCGAAAAATGGAGAATATTTAAGATAATATGAAGAGTGATGCTACATAACCAAGTAGCTATAAATGTAAGTGCAGCGATATAGGCAAAAGGTACAGCCAAGAGCAATGCACAGCTAAACTTCTTCAGTACCAACCTTATGGTAAGAGTAAATATAGATCTGATGTGTAGAAAATGGAGGGCAAAGGAAAATAAGCTGCAGAGTGATGGTACATGAACAACTACCTGTCATTATAAGTACACTGATAAAGGACATCATGTACTTACAAGAACAATGCAGAGCTAAAAAAATATTGCCATTGGATATATTCTACACTAATGTAACCATTCATACAGATCAGATAATTTGGATCGAACAATTGATAAGCAAGCTATCATGCATACTGTTGTCACATAATGAACCAGGTATGTATGCAAGTACATTGATACAGGACAACAGGTACTAACAAGAGCAAAGCAGCAGGCAGCATATTTGCGATATCCCGTCATTCTTGTCAAACCAGAATTCTTCTTCGAGCAGATTTCCTGCAAAAATGATCCGTAAGGCACATGCGGAAAAGTAGAAGTTCAAATAGTCATGTGATTTCATAGACAGTACCTCATCCTGGGAACGAGACCAGTGCATAAAAAGGTTTTTCCATTCAATGTCTTCTAAATTTAGCACAGGAGACTTCACCGGAAATTCGTTTATAGACTTGCCATCAAAGTGTGATTTCCTCAGGTAACACCGATACTGCTGTGATGCTTCCTTGAAAAGCACAAGCAAGCTTTACTCGTCATGACTATCCAGATTGACCCTTTCCTAGTTACAACAATGTAATGTAAATCATTCATGTGTTCAATTAGCAGAAAACAGGAAAATAATAACCATGAATAATAGCACTTACACGTAAGTTGGACAGGAAGATGTGAAAATGGTGTTTGTCTTCACAATAATATTCCCATGATGGGAATATATGAACATAGTCCCTAACAACATTGAAAGCATTGTCTTTTAAACTAGGAATAAATGGAACGGGGTTCCAATCTGCAGGAATTGGCCGTCTCTGCAGTTGGGATAGGTCTTCGGCCAGTGGACTTGTTGTACTTTTTGCTGGAGTGGGATTTTTCTATGGTATAGCTAGTGCTATGGCAAATGAAATCGGTATACCTTTTGCTGGAGTGCAGGTCCTGTGTGGTGGGGCTAGTGGTGTGGCCAGTGAAGTATGGGTATAGTCTGCTGGAGTCGGTCCTACGTTTTGTGTCACTGGTTGTACATCCAATATAAGTGGGGTGATGTCTGATTTCTCCGGCCCACCACGTTTTTCAAGGACTTTGCTGGTGCTCCTTCAGGTTCGGCAATCACCCTCTTCCTTTTTCATGTCTGATGCACAAGAACAACATTTGAGTGGAAAAACATGGTATGATGACAGATGGAATATGTATTGATAATGGATGGGCATGGCATCTCGACATATATGATGAGTAAACTAAGCAGATGGCGGTGCAGCAAAGTAGAAGAAATGCAAGACAACATATGCAAGATACCCGCAATCAATAAAACATTGGCAAATTAGAACAGACACCTTGATGGGTGAACAGGACAGGCCATCTGCCTTTGACTCCTCGACGTTAGAATAGTCATTAGGATGATATTCTGAACAAGAATCAACAGGTGGGGAGCGTATGAGTTTCATTGCATCCAGAATGGCACTCAATGCCTTGGTGCCAATTTTATAAGTCATTGTAGTGTTTAGCTTCAAGAGTGGACTGCTGCTAGTGCGACACAAAGCAGCTACACAGATCATAGTGTAGATATAACAGGAAAACCTTAAGCATCAGAGAAAAATCAGCAAAGTGGAACTTGCTGGAATATATGTGCTAGTATTGCCGGTACGGCAAGAAAGGCTTCAGATACCATCTCTCTTCAGGTGAAGGTGCGGTACTGTTATTATCAATGTAACTCTCAAAGGCGACACAGCTCCACGCATTTCCTTGCTATTCTTATAGGATTCAAGTGGGCAGGCCACTACAAATCCTATTCCTATGTTTACAAGATCCTACGAATCAAAGAGGCTCAAATTGTCCATCACAACCTACCGTATAGACCTCTATACTGCAAATGTCCCTGCTCATCTTCAGTACAAGGAACATACTGTACTACTATCATACTCCCTCCGTTCCAAAATGTAAGTCTTGGTAGAGATTTCCACTATGGATCACATACAGATGTATCCAGGTACATTTTAGAGTGTAGATTCACTCATTTTGCTCCATATGTAGTCCATGGTGGAATCTATACAAATACTTGTATTTAGGAACGGAGAGAGTACATATTAAAGAAGAACGGAAGAGGAACATGGTAAAGAAGAGCAAGCATATTTTGGATAATAAAATGTTGGTTGCGCAGTGCCCACACATGATGAACCAGAGCGCATTAAGAATGCAACTCCTAGCTGTCTCTCGACCATTTCAGGCGGTTGGATGGAGATCCTACGTCTCCTAACCCTTCTTCTTCCTCGTCTCTGATTCTTCCCATACAGAACACCGCACGGGCCGCCGGCTAGACCACCGGCCCCCACCGCATGTGTTCCTCCGCCACCCCCACCCCCACCCCAACCCCCACCCGCGTCGAGTTTTATTCGTTCAGCGAGGCCCCACAACCACCCGAGCCCCTTCAATCGCACCGGCGAACTCCGGCAAGCTCTGAAAAATCGACTGACCCAATTTTGAAATTTAGTCTACTGTGATTTAACTAGTGTGGAATATAAAAGGGGAAAACCATAAGCATTGCGAGTATGGTGTTGAGCGTGCCATGGCGGATCTGAAGGTGCAAACTGGACAAAGGCAACTTCGCAACCAAGACAAGAAATCAGGGTAAAGCAGTGGCGATCTATTTTCTTGCTGCGATAAATAAGTTGAGCAGATACGAAAGAGTATCGCCTCTGGTGCGGCGCTGTGTACGCATCTGCTGAGAATTTGACGGTGCCGCGGTAGCGATGGCTGTCGGCGGCATGGAAGCAGATCTAGGAGGGTAGACGGTGGCGGCGGGGCGCGGTGGACGAGACGGTCGTAGGAGCGGCGCCGACAAGGTGGACGACGGCGGGGATGAAGCGAGAGGATGGGATGCAAGGATCCCGGTCCAAAGCCGTGGATGAGAGAGGTTGATCTCTTGTAATGGACGGCGACATCGGGGTATCAGCTCCGGCATGGTGGAGGAGGACGGCGGTGGATGGGGTGGCAGACGGCGGCGGACGGAGGAGAGTGGGGTGGAGAGGGTGTTTTGGCGCCCACGGAGTACGAATGGGGAAAAGGGAGGTAGAGAGGAAGGGGGGAACCATGTATTCAGGGTGCGCTTGTCTCAAATGCGAGGAAATTTACAAACTTAGCCCCCGTTTCATATTTCTACTACATCACAGCAACACTAGTCGGTTGGGGATAGGACGGTAATCTCGCATACACCTAATATTTGCCGATGATAGTTTGTTTTTGGCGCCCATCGTGTATGAATATGAATCGGGGAGGGAGTCGATTTCGGCCGAGGACACACTGTGTTTTGGCGCCCACCGTGTATGAATCCGGGTGAGAGGCGGTTACGTCACGTTTGGGTGAAATTACAAACCTACCCCAATCGAAACCTATAGAAATCCAGCATATAGGCTTTGCGTGGCAGGGATAGGCAGTAGTGATTTCCATCTCGTAGATTTTGGTTTCGGGCGGTTATTGCGACTTTCCTCGCTTCGTTGAAATTTTGCAGAGTGCACGTTTACCGTGCCAACTCAATTCGAATCCCATTTGTATTCTTATTTTTTCCGGGCGGTATCCATTTTGAATTGGAATTACATTCTATATACATCAGTTTTTTATATAAATACTTTCAAAAGCACAACACCATTTATACATAAATATGGTTTACAAATGGCATGATCTCAGATTCATAAGGTTGTATCCATCAATTTGGATTTTCAAATATTTAAAACCACTTTATGTTGAAACCCAATGAATGCATTCCTCGCTAACTGTCTCCAATTAATGTGTGTTTCATGCGGGTTTTTTTGCTTCTCAAACATGTATAATGTGTTTCACACACGCAACATATAGTGTAGTCCCGTTTAGACATTAATTGCATATAAACCATGCATTGTTTGTAACTGAAGAATCTATGGATCACCAATATTGATAAACTATATAACATTACACGTGTGCCCAAATTCAAATGAATATGCATGTTTGATACACCAATTTGCGTTAGATATTATCAATGTCGTGATTTCCAGTTTAAATATTTGAATCCCCTTTAATCCAGATATTCGTCTCATATAGCTGTCACTCATGCTTATATAGGACTGTCTCTCTAGACCTATACGCGTTCATCGTCTCTCAGGTATCTCTCGTGCTACCTGTATGTCGACAATGATCTTTTATCTTCGTAACACATTGACGGTACTCTCTCCTTCGACCTTCATCACTCTATCTCTTTTTAAGTATATCTCGCTCCTTGCTATGTGTCTCTAACTATGATTCTCCATGTGGAATCTCTTTCTCTCACACAAACACAAAACTTTGTCCCCCGGGGTCTCATTTCTCTCTACTATTCCCATGTGTGCCACTTGCACACCCCTCATACAGAGATGTCTTTCGCTCCTTAGATATGAGAACCTATGACTCTTCCTCATCAATATCTCTTTCTCACACACAAACACAAACTCTGTCTCCCAGGGTCTCATATTTCTCCATTGTTCTCTTGTATGTCGCTCACACATACCCTCTCTCCCTAGAGATATTTTGCGTTCCCTCGTATTTCTCTCTAGCTATCACTCTCGTTGTGAAACATCTTTCTCTCTCGCAGACACAAAACTCCGTCTCTCTAGATCTCATTTCTCTCTGATATCTATTTGTATGTGACTCACACGCACCCTCTCTCTATCTCTCTCACACCCACACACATAAACCAGCCTTCTGATCCACTCGACTCCTATCTCTAACGCACACTAGCTAGCATCTTTATCTTTCTATTTATTTGTTTCTCCATCAACCTTCTTTCTCGCCCTCACTCTTGATTCCTATCACGCACACTACATATGTTTCTCTCTACATGCAGTCAAGTGCCCTCTCACACACATATATAACTTCACCCTTTGAACCACCCGACGGTCATCTCCAACACCCAAACTAGCGGATGTCCCTCTAGCTAGCATCTCCATCTCTGTATATATCTGTAGTTTCTCCGTCAACATTTCTTTCTCGCACGGAGTCTTGCTTCCTATCACCCACACTATATATGTCTCTCCATGCAAATGCATTTATAGGTTGGTCTCTTTTGCACAATCGTTGTGCCTCACTCCCTCTGCTCGCCATAGATGCATGCTCCAGCCCACGCCACTATCTCTTAAAGACAAAAACACATGCTCAATTATCGGGACTTCTTCCATGCATTCTCACATGCATGCATATTGTCATACCGATCTGTCTCTCCCATGTCGTTGATCTTATGACTTATGTCTTCTTTGTTTTATCTCGATCATGCGCGCGCGCACACACACATCCCACGTATACATGTATACCTCTCACACATGCATGTTCAAGGTCTCTATGTCTCCATATGTAGTTAATTACCCTCAATCCTAACGCCACATCGAATCGTTCTCCTCTTTTGTGCACATAACTTCCGCCTAGATGGGTAAAACACACACTCACACTTAACAATCTCCTTCTAGCCACCCCCTGCCTCTCACTCTTCCCCTATATCCCCGAAACCAATAAGACCATCCCTTAGTTTAATTCCCGCCTACATGCACCATCGATATATAGTAGTCTTCCTCGGTGTCTCTCGAACAAACACGTTCTCTCGAAGTCAACTCCTCTCATGCATATAGGTCCTAATGCATTTTTCGAGGCTAACTTTGACCAAACGTTAGAGCAATAATATATGACATGCAACTTACACAAAGCATACCTTCAATTTTGTATGTCAAGGAGCTTCCAATAATATAATTTTCATAGTATACATCTCATGTGCTATTAATCTTGTCAATAGTCAAAGGCTGTCTTGAAAAACACATTAGGCCCTATATAGATGGAAGGAGGGAGTAGGTCCCATGCAAAAAATGAGAATAAAATTCAAACATCTGGGCATCGTGGCTCGATCGATAACATTGAGAAACTTGGTTTTAAAATCATGAAACTTGGCATGGTGTCATGTCATGGTAGTACCATGCCGTGGTAAAAAAAATTGGCCGAATAGGAACAAATTTTGCTATAAGCTTCTTGCAAATCGGAGCTTCTCTCAAGAAGGCTCATGGTTCTGGGAGGGAACGTGTCACCTTTGTGTGCATAATTCAAATTTGAAATACAAGAACATGTTCCAGTGCACCAAAGTTGGTTGAAAAATCACATGTGTGTCCTCGGGTAAATTTCTAGGTTCCATGCAAGAAATGGGAATGAAATTCAAAATTCTGGGCGTCGTGGCTGGGTTGGAAACATTGAGAAACTTAGTTTTTTAATTCCTGTAAATCCAAAACACGCATGAAAATGATGAAACTTGGCTTGGTGCCATGACATGGCACCAACATGCGGTGGTAAATTTGCAGTCCGATTTGCGAAGGCGCACACATTAACAATCAACAAAGTCATTTTGGAAGAAGTGCTGTCACGTTACAATCGGAAACACAAGTATTATTGAAACCGTGGGCGTTGTACTTACTAGTACCATTTACGTGCCGCCGCGCGTCTCCTTTTTTATTAGCTAGGAGGAGACGTGCAGGGTAGCTATTTGAGTACGAGAGGCGTGCGATCAAACCCCTGCGCGTGCTTATCGGGAGGAGAGCCCTTTGACCTCCATCTGCCATCCACCTCTCTCCCAAGGTCTCCATTAATGGCGTCCGAGCCTCTGTTTAATGGCGTGGCTATGTCTCACTCGACTGAGATTTAAGAGAGAAAAAAGAAAATCTGAAAGCACGGATCTTGATGTAAGATCCGACGGACCTATATAGCATCTACTGCGACTTATAGCAAGACTGATGAATATATAAGGACGATTAAATTTTTTTTGATCAAAGAAGGGCTTGTCCCTTCGGATTTTCATTACTGAAAACCACCACAATTCACAAGAAGTTCAGCACAACTCCAGCCTAACACGAAGGACTAAAGCTACCAGATTGAAATCGCAACATCCCAAGAGGCCAACTAAGGCCAAACATCCGCGCTAAAACCCAACATTTCACAACCGACGACACAATCCACATCCTAAACCAATTATTACATCAAAAGAAACCAGGAAACTAGTCTCTGTGGCGAGTGGCAATGAGCTCTTTCGTGTCCTCAAGACGCTGCTTGAGAACATCCACGGATTCCTCCACCAACCTTTGGCGCTCGTTGCGGAGCATGTCATTCTCGTCCATAAGTTTCTTCAACAAGGCACTAGTCTCCTCCTGCAGGTCTGCACTTCGGACGATCTTCTCCCTCAGCAGGTCGCGCTCGGCCCGGAGCCTCTCATTGCCCTCCCTTAGTTGCCAGATGATGCCGGTAGCCTGTTCAAACAAGGCTATCATGTTGTCCTGCAACCTCACCGAGCAGGAGATCTGATCCGTCTAGCTATGGACTATCGCATGCATGCGCCTATAACAGTCGTCGCGTGCCCGCGCGAAATTTTCCCAAGCAACCGCGGTGCGGTGGGACATCTCTACTGCATTCGTGGTGCGGCGGGACATCTCTGCTTCTTCCGCGGTGCGGCCGGACCAGTCTACTGCATCGACGGCACAGCGGGACCTTCGTGCTGCTTCAGCGACACAGCGGGACCTCTGTGCTGCTACTTCCGCGCCGCGGGACATGTCGGCTGCTCTCGCAGCGAGGCGGGACATCTCTCGTGCTTCCGCTTCCATGCTCGCCTCTCCCTGGTGGCAATCTCTCGACCCAGAACTCACGCTGGCCATGGCAGACGCAAGGGAAGGATGCTGAATGACTTGTTTGTTTTTGTGGATGAGGAGTTGAGGAGGAATGTGCAGTCATCTTAGCATACTAGTAGTTATAACCGAGTACTAATACGCTCCTAAGTGGGAAACCGTTTAGGTTGTGATCGGTGTGAACAGGTTTGCAATTCAATATAGCATGGAGTAATTTGGAATATGACGAGGCGCAAGCTCAAAATTTATTGACGGTTCCAGTTTCGAAGTGCGGCACTGTTCCCGGATGGAGTACTTCTTTTTCTACTCCCTCCTTTCCGGTTTTATAGGGCTTATCTCAAAATTTTAGTTTTTTCATTTTATAAGGCTCAATTTGGTTGTCCCCAACACATGTTCAGATTCCAAGGTGCATTAAATCATTGCATGCAAGTATTAAGAGAAAATTGACCAATGCATGTACTTTATGCATGCATGCATTGCAATTAATGCATTAAACCTATCTCTCGGGACTTCTCACACGCACCATCGTGCCACCCACAAAAACTTGTACTCTGAGTTTAGTAGTACGTTATACAGGAAGAGAAGAGGTGCACGCACGCACTCGTCCTCTCACACACGCGTCTATTTTTTCTCGAAAAGGAGGATGATGACCCCCGGCCTCTGCATCTTGTAGTCACACACGCAAATTATTGAAATATATCGAGTGTAGTGCTTTGATGTGTCACGTCAACTCGTACATCAATGAGAAGTTTTATTATCCTCTCCCTTGCGGACTTAACTGCACATGCCTTTGGCTGTATGACAGGTTGGCCACACACCTGTAGGGTCCACCTGTCATACACGCAAAGGCAGGAGCGTCCCTCCCTCGCCCATGAGTGTGGTGGCAGGCAAGATGTAACGCCCTCGATGAGGCTATATCTCCCACATGTCAAAGCACGACTTAGAGGCATAACCGCATTGAAAGCAATGTCGCAAGTGAGATAATCTTCACACAACCCATGTAATACATAAGGGAAAGAGATACATAGTTGGCTTACAATCACCACTTCACACAAATACATGAATAAAGCATTACATCATCCAAATACAATCAGGGTCTGACTACGGAACCAAAATAAAAGAAGAACCCCAAAAGCGACAAGGTCCCCGATCGACCCCAACTGGACTCCACTACTGATCAACTAGAACGAAACAACACAAAGGACAAGATCTTCATCGAGCTCCTCCTGAGATTGGTTGCGTCATCGGCACGGACTCATCGGCACCTGCAAGCTGGTTTTTGAAGTATCTGTGAGTCACAGGGACTCAGCAATCTCACACCCTTGTGATCAAAACTATTTAAGCTTATGGGTAAGGTAAAAGGTATGAGGTGGAGCTGCAGCAAGCGACTAGCATATATGGTGGCTAACATACGCAAATGAGAGCGAGAAGAGAAGGCAAAGCACGATCGAGAAACTATGATCAAGAAGTGATCCTAGAGCAACCTACGTCAAGCATAACTCCAACACCGTGTTCACTTCCCGGACTCCGCCGGAAAGAGACCATCATGGTTACACACGCGGTTGATGTATTTTAATTAAGGTCAACTTTAGGTTTTCTACAACCGGACATTAACAAATTCCCATCTGCCCATAACCGCGGGCACGGCTTTCGACAGTTCAAATCCCTGCATGGGTGTCCCAATTTAGCCCATCACAAGCTCTCACGGTCAACGAAGGATGTTCCTTCTAGTGGGAAGACCCGATCAGACTCGGAATCCCAGTTACAAGACATTTCAACAAGTTAAAACAAATCCAGCAACACCGCCCGAATGTGCCAACAAATCCCGATAGGAGCTGCACATATATGTTGTTCTCAGGGCACACTCAGATGAGACATCCTACGAGTAAAACCAACCCTCAAGTTGCCCCGAGGTGGCCCCGCAGTCTACTCGGTCGGACCAACACTCAGAGGAGCACTGGCCCGGGGGGGGGGGTTAAAAATAATGATGACCCTCGAGAGAGCGACTCCCAAGGGAAAAGTAGGTGGTGGTGAGGCAAATGGTAAAACCAAGGTTGGGCATTGCTGGAGGAGTTTTAATCAAGGCGAATTGTCAAGGGGTTCCCATTATTACCCAACCGCGTAAGGAACGCAAAATCCGGGAACATAACACCGATATGACAGAAACTAGGGCGGCAAGAGTGGAACAAAACGCCAGGCATAAGGCCGAGCCTTCCACCCTTTACCAAGTATATAGATGCATTAATTAAATAAGATATATAGTGATATCCCAACAAGTAAACATGTTACAAGGAACAACATCTCCATGTTCCAACAAGGAACAAACTTCAATCTTCACCTGCAACTAACAACGCTATAAGAGGGGCTGAGCAAAGCGGTAACATAGCCAAACAAGGGTTTGCTAGGACAAGGTGGGTTAGAGGCTTGGTTTAACAACATGTGAGGCATGATAAGCAAATGGTAGGTATCGCAACATAGGCATAGCAAAAGAGCGAGCATCTAGCAATCAAAGATAGAAGTGATTTCGAGGGTATGGTCATCTTGCCTGAAATCCCGCAAGGAAGAAGAACGAGTCCATGAAGAAGATAAACGGACGTAGTCGAGCGGATCCTCACACACACAACGTTATCGGAACCAACCCAAAGAAGCAACACCAGAAAGAATCAAACAATATAGTAAACAACCAACACATCAACATGGTACGATGCACAATCGAGTATGATGCATGTCCGGTTTAATGAAACATGGCATGGCAAAATGCACAAAACAATCCTACTACAAATTAAGTGGAGCTCAATATGCAACGAGTTGCATATTGACGAAACACCACATTCAAGTTATTTAGTTTCGATCTTGTTTATGTACCCAACAATATTAAATGTTGTTAAACATGGCAAGAGATGAAGCATAATGAAACTATCTATCTAGGCAAGTTTAAATGAGGCCGGAACAACAAGACAACAAGTCCGGAAACTCCTCATGTGCATATATTAGGTTTGGTACTGTTCTGCCCTAAACACAATTTTAGAGTTATTTAACATGCAAAGTAAGGTCACCACGTTAAACTAGGCATTTTTCTACCCCAAATACATATAAAGTTTGTTTAAAACCGAGCTATAGTTATTAAGTTATGAATTAAATCATTTAGCATGACATAGGAGCAAATTTAAACAAACATCATTTTAAGCATTTTAAACATGGGTGAAAAAGACATATTATGAAACTAGATGAAAATCTAAGCAAGTTTCATATTAAGTTTGTTTTAATATGATGCACGGTTGTGAAGTTATTAAATGCATGAAGTTTAGGGGGCTTTCTGCAACTGACAAACTCCGGAAAATAACTAAATCACAGATCCTAAAAAAAACCTACACGGGCCGGATTGGAACAGGGCCCAACAGAGAAGGGGGGCACAGTGGAGGCTCACCACCATGGGCTGAGGCCCAGCTGATGGAGAGACTTGGGGCAGGCAGAGCTAGCTGGGCCTTGGAGAGGCGCTGGCCTCGTGCGTGCGAATAGAGGAGGCCACGCGAGGAGGCAAATGGCGACGAGGCTGGGACGGCACGAGGACGACGCCGACGAGCTCCATGGCCACGGCGAACCGCGGAACTTGGCGGATCTGGACGGGCTCGAGGGAAGGGAGGCGGCTTGGCGTTGCAGGAAGCAACAGAAGCAGCGGGCAAGGCGGGGTCGAGCGGCGCTCGATGCAGAGGCGATGTAGCGGCGGATGCAGAGGCTCTGCGGCAGCGGCTTGTGGAGGCGCTGATGGTCGAGGTCTTTGGCGGAAAGGCGGATCCCACGAGGAAGCAGCTTGGCGGTGCCGGACTTGAGAGGAGGCCGTTGGTCGCGTTCGGCTTCGAACGAGCGGGCGAAGCAGGGGACTTGGCGAGGAGCGGGCAGCGGACAGAGGGAACGGGGTGACGGCTTGGTCGTCGGCGTGGACGACGAAGCAGAGGAACGACAACATGGCGCGGCGGCGGGAGCTTCTGTTCGTCCTGCAGGGCTTCGGCCGATGTTGGAGCTGCTCCCGTGAGGCACAAGGAGGAGAAGCAGAGGAGGCAGGTGAAGGAAGGAGAGATGGGGCGGGCGTGGTGGAGCTATTGGCCTGCCCCAACGGGTGGCGAGGATGTAGCGGAGGGGTCAAGGTGCTTGGGACGAGGGCGCCATGGGAGGAGCACAAGAGGAGCTCGGGGTAGGAGGCACGCTGGTTGGTGGATGGATCTGGAGAGGATCGAGAGGTGGAGGCTCGGGCACTGGTTGGGTGGATTGGCAGGGGAAGATCCCGAGGGGGATTTGGAAAGCGGCGGCGGGCGACGGGACACATCTCCTAGATTTTAGGGTTAGGCTAGAATTTGATCTATATATAGCAAAAAGGCTAAGTTTAGGGGCATTAGGTCCCTTCGATCTTAATCGGACGGTCGCGAATAAAATAGCTAGGGAGTCCAATTAGCAAAACGGAGACATTTAGTAGATGTTTGGGGATGATCTGAGTTCAACGGTGACAACTGTTCGGGTCAGGTCCGGGACAGCTATCGGACGCGCGCGCGAGGAGGGTCGCGGGATGACGAGAGAGCTTAGGTTGGATCTGGCGGTAGGTAGTGGTCTGTGTAGATGGTCTCGAGCTGAGAGAAGAGAAGAGAGGGAGGCCCGGTGACTGTTTCCGGAGACTGGAAACGTCCGACGATAGACGGGCTATACTGCCGCTATAGTTAATCGTTGGGGCGTCAAACGAACTCCAAATGCGATGAAACTTGACAGGCGGTCTATCTACACTATAATAAGACCACATGTCAACTCTCATCCCATTCCGAGAACATTTCCCGGCCACTTACAAAATAATATTTCGGACGTGCCGTAGGCGCGTGCAAGTGTGTCTGGGCTCAGAACGGACGACGGACGGAACTGGGGAACCCGGACGGATGCAAGTTTTGAAAACATGATGATGCAATGCACATGATGACATGAAAAGATGCAACACGCAAGTGAAAAGACATGGCAACGCAGCGAATAAATGGAAGACACCTGACACATCTGTCTCGGGGCGTTACAATACTCCACCACTATGAGAGGATCTCGTCCCGAGATCTAGAATGGCACCGAAGGGAAAAACGGAAGAGAAAAAGAAGAGGTAAAACTAAGTTGCTTCTTTGACAAACGAGTGAGACCAAAGAACCTTGAAAAGGTTAAGCCATTTCGAGAAAAGAATACAACGGAGGTGACAGAACTTGAAAAGAAACACTCCGTTAGAAAAGAGAAACAAGGAAGAACGAATTCTGACAGCACTCCGGTTGAAAAGAGATGAAAGACTAGATAGGAAGAAAAGAGCTTGAGCAAAGGACACGACACTCCGGTTAAATGGATAGGCACGAAAAGAACACTATCCAAGATGATGAGAGAAAAGAGCAACATCACCATGACTCCGGAACAAAAGAATAGAATGGAATGGAATGAGCGAAGGGAAACAGGATCTTGAGGGAGCACGCTTACAACAAATGGTAGAACGGAGTTGTTGGAAAACCAACAACGAAAAGAATAAGCTTGATATGGTCTTATGGAGTACATCTCAAATTATGAGGTGACAACCTGCCACTCACGGGAAAAGAATTGGATTGGTATGAACAAGGAGACGAGAAAGTATTTCATCGGGAGGATAAAGAAGAACTTGGGTCCTTTATAAGCACCATAGATAGCAACAATCCTTAGGGAAGGCTTTAGGTGAAATATAACCCAAGACAACTCCAAAGAAGAGATTGATGCATTTAAAATATCTCATTCTTAACGACATGTGAATCATGAAACATGAACTCAAATTATCAAGAATGACATAGCAGCACCTTAAATGGTACGGAAGAAAGAATTGCACTCTGGATTGCAAGATGAAGAATGCTTGAGTTCCTCTGAAAAGAATCTCAAAGAACACTTCGAGAAGGAATTAAATCCTTGATGAACCAACATGTAGAACCTTCATGAAGAACTCCGGTAAACAAAGGAATGATCAAACGGAAGGCAAGAGAAGTTGAAAACACATGGTGAATCCTTGAAATGATTAAATGGAGCTTTGCGACGAGATAAATGAGAGATCTTGAAACTTCGGGAAAAGAAAAGATGAAACAAATGAAACCGAGAATTTGATGAGCCTCGTAATAAGTAATTGAATATACTCGATGAAACAAGAATAAGAATTACATTATGCTTATCCTTCACTAATTTAGATTGATGACAAGCAACGGATTTGGCATACTACTTATTCTCGTAGAAAAAATTAAGAGAGGTATAGCATAAATTTGAGAAGGTCTTCGATGATCCACCGGTAGAATCGAAACAACAAATGAATTGATATGATAAAGAAGGAAGAGAAATCCTGAACGAACCACCGTAAGGATTGAAAATGAATAATGAAAAATATAAAGAAACACTGGGAAGAATTATCAAATGCATTAAGGTGCTTGAGGGAATTTAGATCCATGAGAACGAAGAGATCACGAGCTGATTAGAGAAAACTTGAATGATGCACCGGTAAGATTAAGAGTATGAGAGCTGAAAGCTAGAATGAATAAATCTTAGATGATGGGCTCCGGATAATCAAACTGAACAGAATCTTGAATTGCTCCGGATGGGTGAAAATCTCACAAACGAAAACAATTATGAGAGGATGGCAGAGAATGGGGCAATATTTAAAAGAAACTCTTCTTCGGTCTTCAAAATCTGAGAATGATGATGAGGAACACCACCAAATTATTGAGACACTCCGGAATAATCAAAACGAAGAGGTTGAGCCAACGATGAAAAGATTTTGACAGATCTTAGAGAAGACATTTGACTGATGATAAATCATTCTTAAGTCAAACTTCGAAAAAGAATTTGAGAATAACGCCGGGAAAATAAGAAGAGTCAGGTAAGATCCTGGAAAAAGACCTGTGGGTTAGGGCCCACTCAAAAGATACACCGTTGAACGATTTGAAGGAGAGTTTGCACCGGTTGAATTAAATGACTTGAAAGAGATAACATCCTCAAAAGAGTTTGAATGAATGCAGAGTGGAAACACGAATCTCCGAGATATCTTGAGCACTCCAGGACAATTGAATAGCAAGAAGTGGATGAATATGAGGAGCACCGGCAAGAGAAAGTATTTGAAACGAGGAAAGAATATGATCAACAAAGTTTGAATTGGATCCACCGGAGAAGAAAAAAGAATGAATAATGGTGAACTAGAAACTCTGTTAAAATCTTCATGAGCATCACCGGGTAAGAACATTGATTGAAAAGAAAGAAGAGGCTTTACATGAATAAGATGGATAGCTGATTAAGAAAACTTAGTCCTTAAAAAAAAAGGGGGGGGGGGGGGGGAAAAACAAGGTCAACTTCGAACGGATGAAGACAAAACCATTGAGAAGAACTGAGAATTGATCTTGCTAATGTTGAAACGACCGGATCCACTTGAAGAGAAACACACCGGTTGAAAAGGATTGACATGACCGACTCGATGATCGAGGAGGATTAGTATTGACATAGAAATATGAGAACACCGCTTAGAAAAGGTATGGAATCAACACTTGACATTGAAGCAACTTGAATACCACAACTGAAAACAACAAAACAAAGGATTGGCTTGCAGAATAAGCCGGAACAAACATATGATAGAGATTTCGTCCGAAGTTTTCGTGGTGGGGCCTACACGGGCTCGATCGTACAACACCATCATGTACAAGGCAGTGCACATGACATACGAAGCGTCCCCGAGTCGGCATAGCCAAGGACTCTTTAAGACACAACGAGACCACTGTAAAACCAACCGTGAATAGGCGGACCACTAGACGTCGAACCCCAATTTCATATCATACATCTGTCGGAAAGATATCCTAAGAGCTACTTGAATTCCCACTTATAAACTCCCAAAATTTTCCGGTTATGCAATCAGGTGTTGGGGATACAGGGGAAGCATAATATTTCACCCAAACTAGCAAATCCTACATCCAGCTGTATCCATCCTTCAACACATAACCAAGAAACCTTCGGAAATCATCTACCTCAACCTTCGAAAAGCATCCGTTATACGAGTTATGGCAATACTCCCGAACTCCCGCCCCAGTACTGGGTGGCGTCGAGGTTATCTCACCAACAATTGCATAAAAGAGATTTTCGATGTCGACGAAACTAAACTCAGGTATTCCAGAACTGCAACGATAAAATTGTGACGACAACACCTCGGAGCTCAACTCCCCGGGACACTGCCACAACCCCTAAATGACAGGAGGCACCAAGAACAATGTTCTCGTCACAAAACCATTGGAACGATTCCAAGATACCCGCGTGATCCTAAATTTTTTTTAGTGAAATTTGAGAAGAGAAGAGTCAAAACTCTACGTCAGGATGCCTTACCAGAGCGATGAAGGAACTGGGGAATAAAAAGAATTCCTAAACTCTCCGATATATAATTCCTAAATGACTCAAAACATTTTTCTAGACTCAACAACGGACGCTAAAAACGATCAAGCAGTGGGGGCTCCTAAGGTCGGGGAAGGCTCTGATACCAACTTGTAACGCCCTCGATGCGGCTATATCTCCCACGTGTCGAAGCACGACTTAGAGGCATAACCGCATTGAAAGCAATGTTGCAAGTGAGGTAATCTTCACACAACCCATGTAATACATAAGGGAAAGAGATACATAGTTGGCTTACAATCGCCACTTCACACAAATACATGAATAAAGCATTACATCATCCAAATACAATCAGGGTCTGACTACGGAACCAAAATAAAAGAAGAACCCCAAAAGCGACAAGGTCCCCGATCGACCCCAACTGGACTCCACTACTGATCAACTAGAACGAAACAACACAAAGGACAAGATCTTCATCGAGCTCTTCCTGAGCTTGGTTGCGTCATTGGCACGGACTCATCGGCACCTGCAAGTTGGTTTTTGAAGTATCCGTGAGTCACGGGGACTCAGCAATCTCACACCCTTGCGATCAAGACTATTTAAGCTTATGGGTAAGGTAAAAGGTATGAGGTTGAGCTACAGCAAGCGACTAGCATATATGGTGGCTAACATATGCAAATGAGAGCGAGAAGAGAAGGAAAAGCACGATCGAGAAACTATGCTCAAGAAGTGATCCTAGAGCAACCTACGTCAAGCATAACTCCAACACCGTGTTCACTTCCCGGACTCCGCCGGAAAGAGACCATAACGGTTACACACGCGGTTGATGTATTTTAATTAAGGTCAACTTTAGGTTTTCTACAACCAGACATTAACAAATTCCCATCTGCCCATAACCGCGGGCACGACTTTCGACAGTTCAAATCCCTGCATGGGTGTCCCAACTTAGCCCATCACAAGCTCTCACGGTCAACGAAGGATGTTCCTTCTAGTGGGAAGACCCGATCAGACTCGGAATCCTGGTTACAAGACATTTCGACAAGTTAAAACAAATCCAGCAACACCACCCGAATGTGCCGACAAATCCCGATAGGAGCTGCACATATCTCGTTCTCAGGGCACACTCAGATGAGACATCCTACGAGTAAAACCAACCCTCAAGTTGCCCCGAGGTGGCTCCGCAGTCTACTCGGTCGGACCAACACTCAGAGGAGCACTGGCCCGGGGGGGGGGGTTAAAAATAATGATGACCCTCGAGAGAGCGACTCCCAAGGGAAAAGTAGGTGGTGGTGAGGCAAATGGTAAAACCAAGGTTGGGCATTGCTGGAGGAGTTTTAATCAAGGCGAACTGTCAAGGGGTTCCCATTATTACGCAACCGCGTAAGGAATGCAAAATCCGGGAACATAACACCAATATGACGGAAACTAGGGCGGCAAGAGTGGAACAAAATGCCAGGCATAAGGCCAAGCCTTCCACCCTTTACCAAGTATATAGATGCATTAATTAAATAAGATATATAGTGATATCCCAACAAGTAAACATGTTCCAACAAGGAACAACATCTCCATGTTCCAACAAGGAACAAACTTCAGTCTTGACCTGCAACTAACAATGCTATAAGAGGGGCTGAGCAAAGCGGTAACATAGCCAAACAAGGGTTTGCTAGGACAAGGTGGGTTAGAGGCTTGGTTTAACAACATGGGAGGCATGATAAGCAAATGGTAGGTATCGCAGCATAGGCATAGCAAAAGAGCGAGCATCTAGCAAGCAAAGATAGAAGTGATTTCGAGGGTATGGTCATCTTGCCTGAAATCCCGCAAGGAAGAAGAACGAGTCCATGAAGAAGATAAACGGACGTAGTCGAGCGGATCCTCACACACACGACGTTATCGGAACCAACCCGAAGAAGCAACATCGGAAAGAAGCAAACAACATAGTAAACAACCAACACATCAACATGGCATGATGCACAATCGAGTATGATGCTTGTCTAGTTTAATGAAACATGGCATGGCAAAATGCACAAAACAATCCTACAAATTAAGTGGAGCTCAATATGCAGCGAGTTGCATATTGACGAAACACCACATTCAAGTTATTTAGTTTCGATCTTGTTTATGTACCCAACAATATTAAATGTTGTTAAACATGGAAAGAGATGAAGCATAATGAAACTATCTATCTAGGCAAGTTTAAATGAGGCCGGAACAACAAGACAACAAGTCCGGAAACTCCTCATGTGCATATATTAGGTTTGGTACTGTTCTGCCCTAAACACAATTTTAGAGTTATTTAACATGCAAAGTAAGGTCACCACGTTAAACTAGGCATTTTTCTACCCCAAATACATATAAAGTTTGTTTAAAACCGAGCTACGGTTATTAAGTTATGAATTAAATCATTTTAGCATGACATAGGAGCAAATTTAAACAAACATCATTTTAAGCATTTTAAACAAGGGTGAAAAAGACATATTATGAAACTAGATGAAAATCTAAGCAAGTTTCATATTAAGTTTGTTTTAATCCGATGCACGGTTGTGAAGTTATTAAATGCATGAAGTTTAGGGGGCTTTCTGCAAAACTGACAAACTCCGGAAAATAACTAAATTGCAGATCCTAAAAAAAACCTACACGGGCCGGATCTGGAACAGGGCCCAACAGAGAAGGGGGGCACAGTGGAGGCTCACCATGGGCTGAGGCCCAACTGATGGAGAGGCTTGGGGCAGGCAGAGCTAGCTGGGCCTTGGAGAGGCGCTGGCCTCGTGCGTGCGAACAGAGGAGGCCACGCGAGGAGGCAAACAGTGACGAGGCTGGGACGGCACGAGGACGACGCCGACGAGCTCCACGGCCACGGCGAACCGCAGAACTTGGCGGATCTGGACGGGCTCGAGGGAAGGGAGGCGGCTTGGCGTTGCAGGAAGCAGCAGAAGCAGCGGGCAAGGTGGGGTCGAGCGGCGCTCGATGCAGAGGCGATGTAGTGGTAGATGCAGAGGCTCCGCGGTAGCGGCTTGCGGAGGTGCTGATGGTCGAGGTCGTCGGCGGAAAGGCGGATCCCATGAGGAAGCAGCTTGGCGGTGCCGGACTTGAGAGGAGGCCGTTGGTCGCGTTCGGCTTCGAACGAGCGGGCGAAGCAGGGGACTTGGCGAGGACCGTGCAGCGGACAGTGGGAACGGGGCGACGGCTTGGTCGTCGGCGCAGACGACAAAGCAGAGGAACGGCAACATGGCGCGGCGGCGGGAGCTTCTGTTCGTCCTGTAGGGCTTCGACCGATGTTGGAGCTGCTCCCGCAAGGCACAAGGAGGAGAAGCAGAGGAGGCAGGTGAAGGAAGGAGAGATGGGGCGGGCGTGGTGGAGCTATTGGCCTGCCCCAACGGGTGATGAGGACATAGCGGAGGGGTCAAGGTGCTTGGGACGAGGGCGCCATGGGAGGAGCACAAGGGAAGCTTGGGGTAGGAGGCGCGCTGGTTGGTGGATGGATCTGGAGAGGATCGAGAGGTGGAGGCTCGGGCGCTAGTTGGGTGGATCGGCAGGGGAAGATCCCGAGGGGGATTTGGAAAGCGGCAGCGGGCGACGGGACACATCTCCTAGATTTTAGGGTTAGGCTAGAATTTGATCTATATATAGCAAAAAGGCTAAGTTTAGGGGCATTAGGTCCCTTCGATCTTAATCGGACGGTCGCGAATAAAATAGCTAGGGAGTCCAATTAGCAAAACGGAGACGTTTAGTAGATGTTTGGGGATGATCTGAGTTCAACAGTGACAACTGGTTGGGTCGGGTCCGGGATAGCTATCGGACGCGCGCGCGAGGAGGGTCGCGGGATGACGAGAGAGCTTAGGATGGATCTGGCGGTAGGTAGTGGGCTGTGTAGATGGTATCAAGCTGAGAGAAGATAAGACAGGGAGGCCCAGTGACTGTTTTCGGAGACCGAAAACGTCCGATGATAGACCGGCTATACTGCCGCTATAGTTAATCGTTGGGGCGTCAAACGAACTCCAAATGCGATGAAACTTGACAGGCGGTCTATCTACACTATAATAAGACCACATGTCAACTCTCATCCCATTCCGAGAACATTTCCCGGCCACTTATAAAATAATATTTCGGACGTGCCGCGGGCGCGTGCAAGTGTGTCTGGGCTCAGAACGGACGACGGACGGAACTGGGGAACCTGGACGGATGCAAGTTTTGAAAACATGATGATGCAATGCACATGATGACATGACAAGATGCAACACGCAAGCGAAAAGACATGGCAACACAGCGAATAACTGGAAGACACCTGACACATCGGTCTCGGGGCGTTACACAAGACTAGGAGATGCTTTCGCTACATGCGCTCCCTCCCGCACGCGGTGGACATGCAGCAGTTCAATCGGTGTCAGATGGCCAGAAGCGTACTGTAGTACTCCTCCAGTGCAGTAGTACTCCATCATTGTTTGACTTCCCGAAGAGGAGAATAGCCAAGGGCAGCCCGGACGCTCGTGTGGCAGTTTCATGTGTATAGTAGTCTAGGATAGCGTGTACCGTGTCTGTAAGCTTAAAATCGTTGGGGTTGGCTCCATGCTATGTGGCCGTCTCGAAGTTTAAAAAAAATTAAAATAGTCTTCTGGCCCTACCTGAAAACTGCCACGCGTACTGCCCGGGAAAAGCCCCGCCCTCAACTTTTAACTACGCGAAAACAGTTCGAGCTTGTTCGTTCTATATAAATACAATACTTACTGTATGTTTATTCACCCGTGGGGTTGTTCAATGAATGGAGGGGCGGGGAGCACAAGTGAACAATACTGTAGTACTACTAGTAGTAAGTAGGAGTCGTACAGTAGTCACCTTAAATAGAGAGTTTCTTTTCTTTAATGCCACGTACACAAATTGAAACGCTTGTTGTGGAGAGAAAAATGATAATCACTCCACTATATATGGACGTAGGGGCCTGAGCGCTTGCTTTACTAGGGTTGCTCTCTTCATTCTATCATCCTCTCCAGATATAAACCAGACAACGGTAGCGACATTTTCTCTCTGCTCACCGCTGGTCACAGATCCGGTCGGATCCCTTCGGCCGGTGTGTGTAGAGGACTAAAAGGTGCATCGTTCACGCGGTCATCACCGCCGAGGGAGGAAACCCACTACTGCTGGAGGGGCCCGATCCTCTGCCCGTGCCATTCTCTTTGACACATGGCCGGCTCGGGAGGTCCTCCGACCCTTCTTCCTCCCTGCCGTATTGTCCGCAGATCCGACCTGCCGCCGCCGACATCCCGGCGACCCTCAGGTATAAGTTCTTCGAAAGTGGCCTTGCTCTACTGCCCCAGCTCCCCACGTGTCTACATGTGCATCTTTTTCTACTCCCATCAACTCTTCCAAAGCCACCTAAATTTTGAGTATTATTAGAGGTAAAGCTACTTCATGCATTCGAATCTAGGGCTTTGTTCAAACAACAAAGAAAGGGGGGAAAGTTGTAGCATGAATGACTTGATTCAAAGAGGAAATAATATGGTGAAAGTAGTAGAGACCGGATACCCAACCGGTCTCTTGGTTGAAAAGGGAAATAATGGGAAAACGCAGTACAAACTGGATAAGGAACATATCTATTATTGGTTGAAAAAAGGATAGAAAGTGGCGCCTAGTGGACAAGTCAACCGAGTATGTGCAGGATTAGATTTGCTGCCATCACATAGTAAAAGGTCTCCAGGATTAGATTTGCTGCCCTCACATAGTAAAAGGTCTCAGGATTAGATTTGCTGCCCTCACATAGTAAAAGGTCTCCAGGATTAGATTTGCTGCCCTCACATAGTAAAAGGTCTCCAGGATTAGATTTGCTGCCCTCACATAGTATAATGGCACTCCTGCTGTTTTCCCCAGTATGATAAGTGAGTTGCTCCTTTACGCTGCTGAGTGTCCTGGTGTCCCCACGGTCCCATGCCCTTAAACCAACTCTTTAGCTGTTGTTGATTTACTATGTCTGGTAAACAAGCAATGCCACCATTAAAGTAATCCCATATTTGAGGAATCTCGTGGTTGATCGTAATGCTTCTGGTAACATGAAGCATCGCTGACATTTTAAAATTTCTATTGTCCTTGCGTGATTGCCATGAACATAATTAAGATGCTTCTTTTCATTTTGTATATGTTTCGTATATTCTTATTGACCAGCAACTGTTTACTTTCTATCTTTTTGTGCAGATAGGGATATCCATTTCACCTTGTTGCTATTGCGACCTTTTGGTGAACTGCAGAAAACACTTTTTTTGGAATGAGTGTCTTGTGCAGTTCAACTAAAATGTCACGTGGGCAACATCTCTCAATTTTGGTGGAACTGCACAAAATGGTGATTTGAGTTTCCAAAGTCTCCGTCAAGTTCTGCTGGTAATCTCGTGCAACATTTTATTAGTCTTTGCAAGATGGAGCCGTCACTGTCACTACAATGGCACTTTATTTTAATGGAACTTCACAAAAGGATAAGAAAATTATAGTTGCACCTTACATGAGCCAGACAACCAACCTTAATGTTCCTCAATTTTAGTGCAACTACTAAAGAAGAACCTGCCAGCTCACAAGAGCAAGTACTTCTTGCTAGCTGAATGATGCAATCTTTGCTTCATTTCAGGTGAACTGCAAAAAAAGGCGCATGAATTGAATCATGGAACTCCAGGCAGCCTCATCCAAGTAGAGCTGGAGGTTGAGTTCAAGGAGGTCTCTATTAAAGAGAAATCATGCTCTCCTGTCTCCTTGTTTGTGCTGTGCAAACATGCTGTGCAAACAGGAATACTGAACTACAGATGTTGTGATGGTCAAGAGCATTCGCCAAGTTCTTCGATTGTATGACATGGCTAGCCAAGATGGATTTAATCCCGATATTCACTTTATCAAAAGGCTCTAATGGGTTGGTTCTGAATCTTGCAAGCTGGAAATCAGTGAGATGTGTAGGCATCTTTGTTGTACTTATTATTTGGATCTTATTTGTTGGTTCTGAATCTTGCAAGCTGGGAATCAATGAGATGTGTAGGCATCTTTGTTGTACTTATTATTTGGATCTTATTTGTTGGTTCTGAATCTTGCAAGCTGGGAAACACGGCATGATGATGCAGAGGACAACAACCATAATAAACAGTTCAAACTCGGTAGTATTATCTTTTGTGAAAGTGCGACAAATGTGATGATCATGTGCGTCCTGAGAATAATAATTCTAATTGTTGTGCATGTTGATCCTGTGGCATTGATAGAACGAGCGAATGCATTGCTTGTTTTAAGTACAAATTTCTATTAAACCTAATTAAATTTAAGTAAAGTGACCACTAACTCCTGTTATTACAGTACCAATACAGACCCGCTCGTGAACCGATGTGTGGCCGAGGGTGCATCTTCTGTCGGGCGTGCAGTGGACGAGGGAGGGGTAGTAACTATTGTCGCCTGTACACACTCAGCTTACTGTTGAATCCAGTTCCCCAAGAGCTGAAAAACGAACTGCTGCCGCCGCCTACACACTCGTTCACTCGAGGAGACTCCAATGGCGATCCGAGGGGTGAGCCTGCTGGATATGGACTTCAGCAAGGAGTTCCCCTTTGAGTTCGCCGTTCAGTCCTATGGCTGCACCAAGTTGAGTGTGATGTACACCAACGATACGGACTCGGTGAAGCTCTGCCTCACCTCAGTCCTATGGCTGCACCAGGTTCTAGAGCATTCGCCCATTTCATCGGTAGCGCTGACTGCACCTTCGCTACGGTGGAGAGAAGGAAGAACACGACGATTCGACCATCTGGTGCAACAAGCTTGTCAACATCCAGAAGCAATACAAGATCATCAGCAACGGGCAGGAGAAGGACTCCATGGTTGACCTCGCTGAGACCATCATCAACCCCTGATACGCCAACATGAAAGAAGACAACCTGAACACGTGGGAGGTACCTCTGAATCTAGCCTACATAACCTACGCGGCCAACAGCGCATATGCATGCTTCGACATGTACATGCAGATCTTGGACATGAGGGCATGTCTGCTTCCCGTAACCGACGAGTACACGGACAACCGCAGCGTCATGATCAAGCGTGCCAGGAAGGTCCAGATGTTGTACTTTATCTATTTATAAGCACCTTTATCATGTGAGTGTTTCATGCATTAGCCTATGTGTCGTAATTATCTGTTTTATCCGAAATATTTATTTTAAGAACCCATTAACCTGATTGCTTTTTTAGTGGCAATTTGCTTATGTATGTAAACTAGTTCACTTGTCCGTAAAAAAACTAGTTCACTCGGCTATCGTGCTTTGAATCTCCTTCCTCCCAACATATTCCCCTCCTCAGGTGGACCCAGCAGGTCTCTGAATTTTCTCCCACTTTCTTTTTCGATGTAAACTGAGTTTTCTCCCAGTACTTTCCCCTAGAACCAACTCAACTGTCCCATGTCTAGCCTAAAAAATAATAATACCCCACGTACTATTAACTCATCAAATTAAAATGATATTTTATTTCGTAAGTTGAAAGTTCTTACAAAATAATAATAATAATTGTTTATATATAACTTGGCAAGTTAACTCCTAGTGATTACGTACATAAGCTTGCAAAGATTTTACTGACGTGCAATCATGTGTTTATGTTTTTATAACATTTCTCTGTCTAGCCCAACATGATATTTTCACCCAGCCCAGCAAGTCCGTGGCTTTCGAGAAAAATGCAAATGGGATTTAAATGGGCTGCATAGATGCTACATCATTGTTTCACCCAGCCCACCAAATGGACTAAAAAAACAAATGGACTGACAGCTGGGTCCACGGCCACGACCCAGTTTTTTTGTGATTTGCCAAGTAAGTCGCTTTGTTAGGCCTGTTGGGCTGCAAATCTTTCAAGACGAGGAGAGCTTTCATTCGGCTGGCCGAGAAAATGGCCCATCAGTAAGGAGAAATGGGCTGTACATTTTTAAAACACATCAAATCGGCAATTAGTTTCAAATATCTTTTTTTTTCATTTCGAGATTTTAAATTACATTAAATTTTATGTGTGGAGAATTTGTTGGATTTTATATTGATATACATTTATTTTTAAAATCAGTTTGAATGTGAGTCGAAATTTCGGGATTAAAAACAGTTCGGACCGCACCGAAATATGCAAAATTTCGTATAATTTTTTAACCGTGGCCACAATATGGGTTGTAATGCTAACAAAAAGAATATGGGCTCCAAAAAAACCTTAAGAATTAGCAAATGGGCTGTATGCTGTTTTCCACGGATTTGAGGCTTTCCTAAAAAAAGGTTGGCGCACAAGCAGTGACTGTTGGATGGCCATCCAACAGCCGTCGTGCTTCTTCAATCTCTGCTCTTCCTGCTCCAGCCGCTCAAACAGGCGCCGGCGGGACTGCCTGCTCCCTCCTCCCCACGGCCGGCTCTGCTGCCGCGCAGGCCTCACCGCCCCATCGTACTCCCATCGCTGGCCTAGCCATCCCTCTACTCACCCACACCTGCTGTTATTCTCCGGCGACGGCAGATGAACTAGTAAACCCTCGTACAGTCGTACTCCCCTTCGCGTGGGAAACAACTTCCGAGTCTTCCCTGCCTCCGTGTCATTCCCTTCCTAGGCCTCACCATCGTCCACCGCCCTGGTGCTCTCGGCGTGGCTTGGTCAACGTGGTTTACGGCCGACATGCATCTGAAGTGGACTTTACGTGGAGAGGCCGACAGCTGGGTCCATGGCCTCCTTATTACGTGCAAAATAATGATTCCTCCACCTGACATTAGGGACCCACCGAAAGGGCCTCTGTATTTCGTGAAAAAAACGTTACCGCCACTGACAGCTCGGACCCACCAGCTATATCTTCGCACGCAAGGAAGTGCCTCCTTATTATGCACACAAAAAATGAATACTCCCCCTGTTAGCTGGGAGCCAGTATAGTGGCAGGCTGACTCATGGGCCTACTAAGTTGGCAGGGACGGAGGGCTTTGTCAACTTAGTCAATATGCACGATTCTAGCTCCAGTGATCGTACGATGTCCATCCAACGGCCGTAGTGCTTCTACAACCTCTGGTCTTCTTGCTCCAGCCGCCCAAACCAGTGCCGGTCGTGCCTCGTGCTCCTGCTTCCCGTGGCCGGCTGCGATGCGGCGGAGGACTCACCGCCCCCTACTACTCCCACCGCTGGCCAGGCCATCCCTCTACTCACCCACACCCCCTGTTATTCTGCGGCGACGGCAACCTCACACCATAGCGAACCAGTGAACCCTCGTACTCCTCTATGCATGGGCATCCACTGCGGAGTCTTCCCCGGCTCCGTGTCGTCCCCTTCCTAGGCCTCGCCGTTGTTCACCGCCCTGGTGCTCTCGGTGCGGCGTGGTCAACGTGGTCAAGGAACGGCTTCCATCGAACATGGACTGTATGTGGAGAGGCTGACAGCTGGGTCCACGACCGCAGCAAGGAAGTGCCTCCTTATTACGTGCAAAATAATTATTCCTCCACCTGACAGCGGGACCCATCGGACGGGCCACTGTATTTCACGAAAAAACGTTTCCCCCTGACTACTGGGACCCACCAGCTACATCTTCGCACGCAAGGAAGTGCGTCCAGGCAAAAAAACGATTCTCCCCCTGACTGCTGTGACCCACCAGCTACATCTTCGCAGGCATGGAAGTGCCTGACAGTCAGGACCCACCTGGTCGAAGCGTACATAGCATTGTCATTCTGGTCGCGAACGTGTACGTACATACTGGTCGATGTAGAGGCGTGCACGTGTCGTAGTAGAGGCGCGCACGTGTCGTAGTAGAGGCGCGCACGTGTCGTAGTAGAGGCGCGCACGTAGCATTTACACGTACGTACAGTGGCCAGGGTGCAAGAAAGAAAATACGGGTGGGGTCTCAAACGCCTACTCACGCATACGTACGGCCAGGGCTCGTGTACATGGCTAGGTCGGAACGGAGAAACAACATCGTCGTCGTGTTCATGGGGAGGCAACAGAATGCGTCGTGTTCATGGGGAGGCAACGGAATGCGTCGTGTTCATGGGAGGCAACGGAATGCGTCGTGTTCATCGGGAGGGCTTGGGCGGAACAGGCGATGGAAACGACGCCTGGCGTACCGCAGAACGGAGGAAACAGCCCTGTGTTCGACCGGCCATGTTCGAAACGGGATCCTGTTCATCGGGAGGGGTGTGGCGTACCGCAAAACGGAGGAAACGGACCTCCTACGGTCGAAATGGGGGTCCTGTTGATCGGGAGGGGTGTGGCGTACCGCAAAACGGAGGAAACGGACTTGTGTTGGAGCGCTACAATCGAAACGGGGGTCCTGTTCATCGGGAGGGGTGTGGCGTATCGCAAAACGGGACTCCACGGGATACTGTTCATCTCCGCCGTTGACCTCCTCCAGCCTCCACGGGCTCCTGTTCATCCAGCCTCCACGGGCTCCTGTTCATCCAGCCTCCATCGTGTGCTACTCCACCGGCTATTGTTCAACCACCCCTCCATCGTCTACTGTTCGTCCAGCCCTCCACACCACGGGGTCCTATTCAACCACCCCTCCACGGGCACCCCTCCACCATCTACTGTTCATCCAGCCCTCCACACCACGGGGTCCTGTTCAACCACCCCTCCACCGTCTACTGTTCATCCAGCCCTCCACACCACGGGGTCCTGTTCAACCACCCCTCCACCGTCTACTGTTCATCCAGCCCTCCACCACAGCACGGGGTCCTGTTCATCCAGAGGCAACGCCACCGCTCACTGTTCATCCAACCCCCCCGCAACACTCACTGTTCATCCCATCGATCGGCTTAAGTTAGCAGCAGTAGTGAAGGAATCACTCGATCGGGTTCAGTTAACAGCCATCGATCGATCGCTCGGGTTCAGTAACGCATAGCCTGCAGTGCAATCGCTCGGGTTCAGTTAGAGCCAACACCTCGCACACACGCGCATACGTGTACAAGAGAAACGCGCATCTCTCGGCCCCCGACCTCCCACCGTAACCGGGAATTCCCCGAAATTTTCCTCCCCCTTGCTTCTACCATGGTTTTTTCCGTCATGGATGGCCCAAAGAATGTCATGCAGCTGCGTCTCCGGCCCGCCCAGGACAAAAAGCCCATTTTCTGTCATGATTTTTTGTCATAGAAGTAGGAGCCCACCACATCTATGATGATACCAAGTTTTGTCACAATTATCGTCATAGAAGTGTCATATGTATGACAGAATTTTTTTTGTTCGGCCCAAAATGTCACGGATGTGTTTTTTTTGTAGTGCGTAAGGAACGCAAAATCAAGGAACATAACACCGGTATAATGGAAACTAAGGTGGCAAGAGTGGAACAAAACACTAGGCATAAGGCCGAGCCTTCCACCCTTTACCAAGTATATAGGTGCATTAATTAAATAAGAGATATTGTGATATCCCAAAATATCCATGTTCCAACATGGAACAAATTTCCACTTCACCTGCAACTAGCAACGCTATAAGAGGGGCTGAGCAAAAGCGGTAACATAGCCAAACAACGGTTTGCTAGGAAGGTGGGTTAGAGGATTGCCATGGCAACAAGGGAGGTATAATATAACAATTGATAGGTAGCACGACATAGCGATAGAACGAACAACTAGCAAGCAAAGATAGAAGTGATTTCAAGGATATGGTCATCTGGCCTGAAATGTTGTCAGAGCTGTCGAAAGCTTGATCCCCGTTAGTGTACTCAACAGGTTCCGTTCACGTACTCATCTCCCAGCTCTACCCAAGGCAATAACACAAGCCAATGGAATGACAATCAATCACGGTGCAATGCACAAGGAACATGATGCAATACATGGCATGATATGCAAGGTATGATATGCAATGCATATGCATGCTCTAGAAGGAAAAGAATGATCAAGGCATCAACTTGAGAAACCAAGTATGCCACTGGAAATATGAGGTGATTTCGGTCGAAATCGATATAAGGATCACCGGAAACGGATGCACGGTTTGCAAATGGCAAGCAAAACAAGGATGACGCAAATCTACGATTAACAGCATGATGGCAATTAGGATGCAACAAGAAACTAAGCTACTGCAATCCAACATAGCAAAAAAGCATAGGGAAGTGATTTACAAGTGAGTCTCTAGGGTGGTGGGGGCGAAGGGAGTCGCCGGCGGTGAGCCCCGCGGCGGAGGAAGCTTCGGGTGGGTTTGGGGCTCTGGGATGCCGTGGCTCCCGACCGTGTTTGAGATGCTGGGCAGCTCCGCAGGGTCAAGGGGAGTCGAGCAGTGGTGTTGGAAGGGTGGGGGAGGCTCTGCTGGCGATGCACGGCACCGGAGCACAACGGCGGCCGAACTGGCCGGAGACGAGGAAGATGGCCTCCCGCCGTCGATTGCAGGCTATAGGAGTACTAGTGGGATGGTCTAAGGCTGCCTGCAGACTTGGATGAGCTCGGGGGGGCCTTATATAGCGTAGCCATGGCGGTTCCGCGGCCGTGGATAAGGTCGCCGGCGAACCGCCGCTCTGTAGCGGTCAGGGCGACGTGGTGGAGGCTAGCGGGGTCGGGAGGGCGAGCGGATGAGGATGGACTGCTCACGAGGGCAGATGGCGAGCATAGGAGGCTCGGGCGGTGCTGTCCACGGCAGAGGTTGCTGTGGTCGCCTGCTAGCCGCCGTGGCCGACCTGACGGCGGAGCTGTGGAGCTCCAGGGGCAGCTCTGTGACGCGGGAGGGGTTGAGGCGTCGACTGGGAGAGGGGAAGGGCCAGAACGAGCGCGGGGCGTCGGCAGCAGGACGTGGCGGCTGGGTGCGCGCGTGTGCAAAACGTGCGCTCTGGGCGCGCCCAGAGCGTGCACGCCAAGCGTTCGGCGAAATGCCAGAGCATGCTAGGCGGCTTGGGTGGAGCTGGGGATTAGCAGGTCTAGGCTAGGGTCCCCTAGGAGATTAGTGGACATGTTGGTTTGCCCAGAGGCGCAAGGTCACAGTGCAAAGACAAAATTCATGTCAAAACTGGCCATGCACACCAGGTGTTTGACAAAATGCTAATGGCATCTAGGCAACTCTTGGGGTGTCCAAACTTTCAAGATCAGTGTCTCTTTAGATGAAGGAGAGGATGGCAAGGTCATTTGGACAAAACCAGAAACTTGTTAGTGCAAGCTTTGCAAAACTTCAGTTTTGGACAGAAAGAACAATGCCTCATTGCATGCACTTAAAATCCTCCAATGGGTCCACTCTCCTGGACTTAAGGGTTTTTAGGATGGGCTATAAGTAGGAAAAAGCTCATGGTTACTAGAGCAAGATAAATTAGGGTTGCAGTAGAAAACACCCAACTAGACCAGAATGAAAATGAGGTTGATTCACTCAAATCTTTCAAAGAACATCAATGGGTTTTTGCATAGAGTTGAATAAAATACTCCTATTAACATCCCATAATTTTGGTGGAAATTTTAAAGAAATATTTACCCACTGGACCAGATTTGAAAACTTGGTGTAGAGCTCAAAATATCCAAAGAATGAAATATATTTTTGCATAAAAGTGATTTAAAAACATCACATGACATCTCCAAATTTTGGTTGGAATTTTAGATAAATATATCAAAAGGTTGCAGTGCAAATTGGGTCCTGAAACTTAAGAAAAATCATTTTAAGGAATAAGGTTCAGAAAGGAATAATTATGCAAATAAATCCACTGATAATAGAAGTGTTTTTCTTGAGGGGAGAAACAAGTCCAAAAATACATTTGGAAAGTTTTTCACTTGAGGTAAAAACCCCATAATAATAAGGTGAAGAAAGGCTCTGAAAACAAAAGAAAAATCCAGAAAATAAAGGTTTAAATTTCCTGGCAAAATTGTAATAAATAAAACAAGGTTAAAATTTTCTGGGTGTCACAACACTACCCCCCTTAAGAAAAATCTCGTCCTCGAGATTTGTCAAAAGCTGTTTTAAGAAAATATATGCAATAAAATGTGGCTACAGTGAGAGGGCAATAAGTGGTGTAAAACCACAGTGTGGAACACTGGCATTGCGTGGAAAAATCTATGGTTAGGGGGAAAACGAGAGATTTCTACGTTGGATACAGTAAATTTAGAATAAATTCTAAATTTAAAATATGCTGGTCGAACCCGAGAGCACAGTGCTCTCACTGGCTGACAGGTGGACCCGGGGTCCACTGTCAGTCTCTTCTTCTTCCTCTGGTTCTCTCTTTTTCCTCTCTCCCGCGCGCTTTCCCGCGCTTTCTCCACCGGCGATGTTTAGCGCGTAGGGCATCTAGGCCGTACCGCGGTAGTGCGCGGTGTGCTAGCTGCCGGTGCAGCGTGCACTCACCTCATGGGCCAGCGTGCTGTCGGCACTGCTCGCGGATTCGCCTCCGAACACCGGTGATCGGGCGACGAGCGGCGTTGGTGGACTTCGCCCACCGTACACCGAGCTCGAGCTATAAAACGGCTGAGGTGCTTCTCTCTTCTTCCTCACACCTGGCCTTGCTTCTCCTTCCCCGTCTTCCTCCTCCATTTCCGTTTACAGAAGCTAGAGACGAGGTTTTAATGGCGGAGGCGATGCCGGATTGGTACGTGATCCTGATGTGCGGAGGGCTGGCAGCATTGCTGGGGCTCTCCGTGCTCCTGTGCGCGATGATCCTCGATGATCGACGTGACACTGCTGCTCGAGTGCTGGCTCTTCACGGCGGCGGTGAGCACGAGGATTAGGTGCGGTGTCCGATGCTAACCGCTATCAGTGTGCTTGTGGGCAACTGTGTCCGAATAATTTACCCACAAATTTCTCCTTTCGAGATTGTGGTGTGTTAAGGGGGGGTGATCAGTTAGATGCAACACGCTTACGTGGTTTTGCAAGCAGTGCATGTGTTTGAGTGGTTGTGGTTGTGAGTCTGCTGCCGTGGTGCTGCGTGAATGAAATCTTTGTCGTGAGGAGATATATGTTGCAGTAACTCAAGGGAAGAGAAATCTCACTTTGGGATTTTTCGCGAGTGAAAATTAGATAATCAAAAATTTACAGCAGCAAAACTACTCATAATAATTGAAACCAAATAATTGACTCGTCGCACAAACTCAGGGTACCACGCATAAGTTACAACATAAAAATAAATGTTGCAATAATAAACGTAGTAGTGAGGTCTAGAATGAAAACGGCAACTGGACGGGGTCCCGAGAAAACGTCTTTGGTATAGGGGTGCACTCTTCTTCTATTGGGGGAAGCGGATTGACCAGACGATGAATGTGTCTCTCCTGGTCGGGCCTCAGTGGTCTGCCGATGGCGATCTGAAGATTTAAATCAGCGAGGCTTTGGAGATAACCCATTACTCGCTGGGTCAAACGCTCCTGAGCGATGATATACTGGACAAGGGTTGGCCAGTTCTGGGTCTCTCTCAATTCGTCCACCGGGAAAAGATGTCACTCCTCCGGGTGCTGCTCGACTCGGGAAGTAGTAATACCCTCGTTCGCTGGCATAAGGTACCGAGAATTGAAGGCGAACAAGTGCTTCATGTGCAGCAGCTTCTATGGCCATTTGCGGGGTCGGCATAGATTTCCCCAGGAAGGAGAATTCCGTGGGGTCTTGGTTTGAGTTTACGGGAGGGATGTGTACTACTGCCCAATATTTCGAGGTGGATGAGGTGATCCTCGACTTGAGCAGCTTGTACTGGGGTGGCTAGGTAGAACCCATGGTACTGCAGGTAAAGTCCCACAATATTTTAACAAAGCTACCCGGGGTTGCATCTGGAGTTCTCAGATAAATGCTAGGGCTCGGCATGGCCAGAAATGGTTGTGAGGGTTGCGCACAAGATGAGGGGTACTCGGCAAGGTCACGAGGTGGCCTTTATATAGCAACTGGGCTGGGTTATTCATTGCGGTGAGGGGCACTAGCTTGCTGGTTCTACTCTCATGGGGGTCGGGGTCAAAGCCACAGATACACACATCTCACAAAAGTGACGTGTTACTGTGGGTGCTGTCGGGGTTGGTTTTGGTAGCTACGCCCGGAATTAAAAATGTAACCGTACATCAATACAACTACTATTTAAATTAGGGGCGCACATGCAGACAACATTGTGGCGATACAAGATCGCACAATTTATAGGGTGTGGACATACTGAGACTCGGTACTATTCGAGTGACTTAGTCTACCTCGTTTACATCCAAGCGGGCATGCCTTGTGGCTGTCGAGGCTTCTCCATTGGCCTCACCATCGGGGTTAGCTGGAGGGGGTTGAGGAACTGCAGGGTCGGGGTAGTGATGATGACCATCGCGGGGATTGTTGGCCACAATCCTGTTGGAGTGTGTTCCCAAAAGGCAATGAAGCACTTCTGGGGTCATCAAAGCACCTTGGTTGATGGCTGGGGCTGACCTCAAGGTCTCGATCAGTTGTCCGAACAGCACGACTGGGTTGTCGGCGTCGGGCTCATCTTCTCTTCTCGCTGGGGCTCGGTGGATCAGTTCTCCACGAGCTGTGAGCAGATCAAGGGTGATTTGATCGAACAGTCCCTCTAGTGCACTTACATAGCGCACCAGATGCAATAATGCAGGATCCATCTCGTGATCTCCGTTGGCAACCTGGGGTGGCCTACCATACCCATCACGGCTGGGGTAGTAGTAGAATGAGCGACAGTTAACTCTGGGCGACAAGTGCCGAAGTTGAACTATAGCTTCTCGGGCAGCTAGTTGGATGGCTTGTGGCTCAAAGGAAGTTGTCCTTCCGGTGAACCTGTAGGGGCGTTCTGGCAATAGACCCCTACCATAGACGTGCACAGTGGCCCAAAATTGACGGCTCTCACCGCTCATGGACCCTTGGTACACAACATATTCCGGGGGCTCTTCTAATGCAAAGGCACGGCGGGTGAGGTTTGCTAGCATGGTCACACAACCTCCAAGGTTGGTTGCTGTGGTCTCATTGTGAATAATGGGTCCTGGCATTATAGCTCGGTTTGGGGTAGAGGCTGTGCTGTGTTGGGTTGGGCTAGCGTGCCCTTTTTATAGAAAAAGGGGACGGAGTCTTCCTTCGCACGCTTGTGAAAAAAGACTATTTAGGGGCCGGTCACTGGCGCGTGATCGACAGGCTAGGCTGATAGGTTGGGCACCGACTACCAAAATGTGTCAGGTCACTGTGTGGCTATCTTACACGAGAAGCTTGGCCGGGGTTTGGTTAAGGTCTGGTGGTTTACCTAGGTTTTCAACCTTGCCAAGATAGGATTAGCCAATGGTCAGCCTGGCTCTGATACCAAGTTTGTTAGGACCATTTTTTTCAGGATATTAATTTCCCAAAAGCAGCCCTTGTGCTCACTAGCCCCAGGATTACTGTTAGCTTATGAGACACCAACTTGTTACAGAAACTCCAAGCAAAATACAAAATATGTAGTACAAGACCATTCTGGCCTATGGGTACAACAATTGGTTTCTAGTGGTTGATGGCGGAAGCGGTTTGCGGATCATCAGCGTCTATGGGACTCCATTTCCCACAGGAACAGCTGACCAGGATAACTCCTATCTTCGCGAGGCTGCTATCATCATTGTGTAGGTTCCGGGGCTGTCATCACAACGCTCCTCTCCACGCAAAAAATCTGGCCAAGACAATAGCCAGGGACAAGCCAGTGAGTACTTTGAATGTACTCGCAAACATTAAGAACACAGGTATAATATAGCCACTGATAATCATGCTTTGAAATATTCTATGATTACTTCGTCAGTCATAAATGAAGCTCATGATGCATGCAAGCAGGTTAATCATGTCATATATGAATATGCAATCAGCGAGTAGAAATAGAATGCACCAATCGGGTGTCTGAAGCGACGCCTCGAAAGGATAACAATATAAAGTATGCCTCAGTCGGGCGTCTAAGCGACACCACATAAAGGGCTTATAAGTAGATGAAATGACAAACATGCCACAGTCGGGCGTCTGAGCGACACCACATAAAGGGCTTATAAGTAAATGAAATGACAAACATGCCTCAGTCGGGCGTCTGAGCGACACCACATAAAGGGCTTATAAGTAAATGAAATGACAAACATGCCACAGTCGGGCGTCTGAGCGACACCACATAAAGGGCTTATAAGTAAATGAAATGACAAACATGCCACAGTCGGGCGTCTGAGCGACACTGCATAAAGGGCAAGCAAATGAAATGACAAGCATGCCACAGTCGGGCGTCTGAGCGACACCACATAAAGGGCTTATATAAGAATAATCACAGTGAATATCCAGGAGGTAGAACCGTCCCAGGGATACTCATAAATTTCAAATAATAAAAATGATTAGTCCATAATAATAATAATCATAATCATCATATGTCACAGATCATAACTAATGTTCTGGTTTAGTACTTTTTCCTCCGAAGACCGACACTAAGACCAACACTTGACCCATCCCAGACTGTAGTCCTTAACCATGGACACGGCTATTCGAATAGGTATAATATCTCTGCAGAGGGTGTACTCTTTACCCACGAGTAACAGATTTCTTTAGTCCATCGGAACTAATTCCATCTACGGTCTTTTAGTCGAAAACATGCCTGACTTGCACACACCAACTTAACTTTACTCGTGTCTGGAATCACCCACGACACCTGTTAAGCAAAACTCTAAGTGGGGAGGCTACAACCTCACGTAGCATGGGATCAAATGTCTATCGCACGCTCTAAGGGGTGCCCCCCTCTCGGTCCCAACCGGAAACACCCATGCCCCTGGACCAGGTGGCATGCCTACCGGATGCAGCCGGTATCTTCCACCATGGCCTCTCTGTACGGTGTGTGCTAAGACAGGGGTTGACAACTTAATGAACCGTACCCTACCTACGGCAGGGACAAGTGGCAGCACGAAAACAAGTATGGGGGTTACTGGAACAAGACTCGATCTACGGTCGACTCAGGAGGCTTAAGTATTTCCTGCATGATTAGTATAACAGATATGTTTCAAACCAACAGACAGTATCACTACTCATCATACCTCATCCTGCCATACCGGACACACCCGTCCCTACGGGGAACCAGAGATAAGCTCGTGTCTACCCAAGACAGAGACTTTCTCGGCTTCCTTCCGGTAGGCATAAAAGGCATGTGAAAATGATTACTATCGCAACATATCAAGCTCCAATAGCATGAGATCATCAGTATCATCAGTATGCAAGTATGATCATATCGTCACAAGCACATAACGGATACTCCGTGTCACGGTGGTGTTGTAACTGTATCAAACAACACACGATAATATTATGCCTGAGTTCAGAAATGCTTGCCTTCAAGTTGTGGAGAGGCAGGGTGCCCTCAAAACTTTTGAAAGTTCCCTTCTTCCTCATCCAAAAATCCTATTTTAAATAAATTTAAATTAACACATACTTTCACAACAGTACAAAGAAGTTGTTTGAATTTTTTTCAAATAAATATGAAAATAAACTAGACAATATTTGGGAAACAACAGAAAAAGAATCAAGTCATTTGGATTTATATTCAAAAAGTTATAGCCAGTCAAAGTTTAGTCAAATTCTGTTTTTAAAATAAAACAGAAAAAGGAAAACGTTTCAATACAGAATACGCTTTCTTAGCAGGGGAGACGTACTCTGGTGCGTTGTGCTTTCACTTAAAGCACGTGGTGGTGGGGTTGGTCACTGACAGTGGGTCCAGGGGGCCCACTGGTCAGGTTTGACCAGTCGCCCCCGCCTCCTTCTTCCTCTGGCCGAACAAAGGCGAGGCTCCAGCGATCAACACTGGCGAACGGTGGCTTCCCGCGGGCTCCGAAGGGTCGGGATCTGGGGCGGTCCTCCCGGTGGTCTCTAGGGTGGTGGGGGCAAAGGGAGTCACCGGCGGTGAGCCCCGCGGCTGAGGAAGCTTCGGGTGGGTTTGGGGCTCTGGGATGCCGTGCCTCCCGATCGTGTTTGAGATGCTGGGCAGCTCCGCAGGGTCAAGGGGAGTCGAGCGGTGGTGTTGGAAGGGTGGGGGAGGCTCTGCTGGCGATGCACGGCACCAGTGCGCAACGGCGGCCGAGCTGGCTGGAGACGAGGAAGATGGCCTCCCGCCGTCGATTGCGAGCTGTAGGAGTACCAGTGGGATGGTCTGAGGCTGCCTGCAGGCTTGGATGAGCTCGGGGCCCCCTTATATAGCGTAGCCATGGCGGTTCCGCGGCCGTGGATAAGGTCGCCGGCGAACCGCCGCTCTGTAGCGGTCAGGGCGACGTGGTGGAGGCTAGCGGGGTCGGGAGGGCGAGCGGATGAGGATGGACTGCTCACGTGGGCAGCTGGCGAGCAGAGGAGGCTCGGGCGGCGCTGTCCACGGCAGAGGTGGCTGTGGTCGCCCGCTAGCCGTCGTGGCCAACCTGACGGCGGAGCTGTGGAGCTCCAGGGGCAGCTCTATGATGCGGGAGGGGTCGGGGCATCGACTGGGAGAGGGGAAGGGCCAGAACGAGCGCGGGGCGTCGGCAGCGGGACGCGGCGGCTCGGTGCGCGCGCGTGCAAAACGTGCGCTCTGGGCACGCCCAGAGCATGCACGCCAAGCGTTCGGCAAAATTCCAGAGCATGCTAGGCGGCTTGGGTGGAGCTGGGGATTAGCAGGTCTAGGCTAGGGTCCCCTGGGAGATTAGTGGACATGTTGGTTTGCCCAGAGGCACAAGGTTCACAGTGCAAAGACAAAAATCATGTCAAAATTGGCCATGCACACCAGGTGTTTGACAAAATGCTAATGGCATCTAGGCAACTCTTGGGGTGTCCAAACTTTCCAGATCAGTGTCTCTTTAGATGAAGGAGAGGATGGCAAGGTCATTTGGACAAAACCAGAAACTTGTTAGTGCAAGCTTTGCAAAACTTCAGTTTTGGACAGAAAGAACAATGCCTCATTGCATGCACTTAAAATCCTCCAATGGGTCCACTCTCCTGGACTTAAGGGTTTTGTAGGATGGGCTATAAGTAGGAAAAAGCTCATGGTTACTAGAGCAAGATAAATTAGGGTTGCAGTAGAAAACACCCAACTGGGCCAGAATGAAAATGAGGTTGATTCACTCAAATCTTTCAAAGAACATCAATGGGTTTTTGCATAGAGTTGAATAAAATACTCCTATTAACATCCCATAATTTTGGTGGAAATTTTAAAGAAATATTTAAATGGGTTGTAGTGCAAAATTACCCACTGGACCAGATTTGAAAACTTGGTGTAGAGCTCAAAATATCCAAAGAATGAAATATATTTTTGCATAAAAGTGATTTAAAAACATCACATGACATCTCCAAATTTTGGTTGGAATTTTAGATAAATATATCAAAAGGTTGCAGTGCAAATTGGGTCCTGAAACTTAAGAAAAATCATTTTAAGGAATAAGGCTCAGAAAGATATAATTATGCAAATAAATCCACTGATAATAGAAGTGTTTTTCTTGAGGGGAGAAACAAGTCCAATAATACATTTGGAAAGTTTTTCACTTGAGGTAAAAAACCCATAATAATAAGGTAAAGAAAGGCTTTGAAAATAAAATAAAAATCCAAAAAATAAAGGTTTAAATTTCCTGGCAAAATTTTAATTAATTAAACAAGGTTAAAATTTTTGGGGTGTCACAACTGGGGTGCGCACGCATATCTCTTCCTGTCGATCCATGTCCTAGCTTTTCTAAGATCTTACGGGCTAACTTGACGGACTCGCAACACAAAGGACACAAGATTTTTACTGGTTTGGCCACCATTGTGGTGTAATACCCTACTCCAGTGTGTGGTGGTGGATTGCCTCTTGGGCTGAGGATGAATAGTACAAGGGGAAGAACAGCCTCCTAACGAGAGGTGTTCTTGTGCTCGGTGAACTTGTGGTTGTTCTGGTCTCTCTCGATCTGACCGATCTCCCTAGCTATGGTGGTGGCTAGTCCTATTTATGGAGGCCCTGGTGCTCTCCCCAAATATTAAGCGGGAAGGGAGCGAACAATGGCCAATTCGAAAGGCCACAGCTAGTACAGCTTATCCTCACAAAAGTGCTCTTCGCCTGTCAAAGGCTCTGGTGGTGACGCCGTCTTGGGCTCCACGGTGACCTTCGTCTTGTCGTCCTTCTGTTCTTTGTCTCGTTGCACCGATATGGAAACCTTTGCTTGACGCCTCTGTACTCTCCGTCTACGCTTGCTTCCTTAGCACCAAAGAGGAAACAAGGACACTGTGCGCGCTGGCACCCGCCTGGCGCCCACCTGACCTCGATCGTCATGGCCCATGTCATCAGAACCTCGCGAGGTTTGCCTGACCTTGATCTCTCCGCCCCTCGCGAGCCAGCGTGGCGAGGCCGCTCCTGAGGAGGTATTGTGTCATCCACCTCGCGAGCCTTGGCCCCTCGCAAGGGTCTTGAGTTCTTGCTGGTGAAGATGGGTCGTATGGGCCCGCTCGTAGAGCCATGCCGTGGGCCGCAGGCAGGCAAGTCTGGGGACCCCTGTTCCTAGAACGCCGACAGTAGCCCCCGGGCCCAAGGCGTGCTTGGGCTTGGCTTCGAGGTGAAGCCAAAGGGGCAAGTGTGGAGCGCCACGGGCCCCAATAGCCTGTGGCCTAGGTCGAAGCATGGCGGTTGATTGGACATGGGCGTCTCCGCTTCCCCACGCTGCCTCGGCAACTGCCCGGCTTGTCAAGTCCCTGTTGCATGCAAGGAAAAACCATCGTTATTACCTTAGATCGTGGAGGCCGGCGGTTGGCCTCCCCTTGGCTATAAATGGGAGGGGCGGAGCCCCCATCGCCCATCTCTTCCCATTCCTCTTGCTTCTTGCTCTTTGCTCCATCGCCAGTTGCAACACCAATGGTGTCGTCAAAGAGGTTCTCCCCCACGGAGAAAGGGAAGGCCCCTCGCGAGGGGGACGGCTCTTCGGCGCCCAAGCATGGACGCGGCCGTCCCCGCAAGCACACCGCGACCCCCGCCGCAGCACCGCGCAGCCGTGGCGGTGCCGCTTCGCGTGGCAGGGGCCGCTCCGGTCGCGGCGGTCCTGTCGATGAAGGGAGACGTGCTGTGGGCGCGCGGCCTCCCCGGCCGCGCTTCCACTCGACGGAGGTGCTGCTGGAGTTCGTTATCTGGTCGGAGAACCCGGCTGGCAACTGGCTTCAGCTGCCGCGTTTCTTCACCGATGAGCTGCCAGCCTCTGGTCCAGGCAGGCTCTGGCTACAGGCGGACGGCTTCTGCAGCAGGGCTTCCTGGGTGGCGATCGAGGTCTCCGTTGCGGGCAACATAGCCCTTGCCCATGGCTGGCAGACGTCTGCCCGCGCGCGCGGCCTGGGCAGGCGGTGCACCCTCCACTTCAAGTATGATGGTGACGCGACCCTCTACGTGAGGGTGTTTGGGGAAGATGGTCGCCACGCCGGGTGCTGCCCTGAGGTCAACGACGGTGAGGAGGTGCTTGGCCTTGGCGATGGTCGTGATGAGGACGAGGGCGAACCCACCCTTGGGGCCGGCCACATGTCATCCAGCTCTAGTGGCTCTTCCTCCAGCGGCAGCCCCAGCAGTGGCAGTTACGACCAGCCGCCACGCCGCCACGCCCGCTTTGAGTGCGGCAGTGGGTCATCTCGTCGCCGCGCCTTCCTGAAGCGCGAGGAGGGGTCCGGGTGAGCTCAGGACGGCGCCAGGAGCCTGACCCCGTGAACCGCTATAGGGGCAGATGCCGCTTTTATTTTGTTCTTCCTTTCCTTCCTGCATCAAAAAGAAACCAGAATGGGCCCAGAGGGGCATGTATCGAACTATGATCTCAATCACTATGCTATGTTTGTTGCTCCTGTGCTGTGTTGCAACATCGTCGTTTTGTGTAGGGATAACTTAGCTTGACTTGCTCGGGGTAGCCTCCTCCTCACGAGGCGCTTGCTTGCTCCCTGGTGCCTGTCGATGTTTCCTTGAGTTGATAGGCACTTAGGAACTGCTAAAAATTCGTCAAGAGGATTATCGTTCTCCCGAGGCTTGGTCACAGTGTCGCTGGCCTTGCCCAGCGCTTCGTATCACGATACCCGAGGGGCACAGATTGAGAGAGAGAGGGGCGCCAACTTGTGGGCTCAAACGAGGGTACTTGAACGAGGGTACCTCGCGAAAAACAAAAGAAGGAAGCTCACGAAGGTACCTGTTCAGCCCCCTCGTGAGGAACGCACGAGAGAGTATTGGCCCACCAAACAAATGAAGGCACAAACAGAGGCGGAAAGTGAAAAGGCGGGACCAGCAAGAGACACCAGAAAGCAAATTTCAATTAAATAGAGGCGAGCCAACTTCGGCAAGCAAATGAAAAGCCATGTCCGGCACCTAGTCTAGTCTTCGATGTCTTTTCACCAGCGTGGAGCTATGTGCTGCCACTAAGACGTGGGAGGGAGCTCCCGAGGCCCAAGGGTGGCACTCCTGAGACTCCGGGGTGTGTACAGCCCCACTCGTTATTACATGAGAGTGTCACGGGCGGCGATCATCACAGGCGTTGGGCCTTTCTTCACAGGCGCCGGGCCTTTCTTCACAGGTGCTAGGCCTTTCTTCAGGGGTAGAACTTCCGGAGGTGCTAAATGTTCGAGGCGTTCTGGATGGGTACCCCTCCTGTGCCTCCAGGCGCGCGGCGCCAGGCCTGGAGACATGGACGACCTTGAACGGGCCCTCCCACGTAGGTGAGAGCTTATGCAGCCCTTCCTTGGAGAGGACCCGCCTCAGGATGAGGTCACCTACCTCGAGCATCCTGGAGCGGACGCTGCGGCAGTGGTACCGCCGCAGCGCTTGCTGGTATCTTGCTGCCCATAGTGCTGCTTCGCGGCGACGTTCCTCCCCCGGCACAAGGTCCATCCCTCGCCTGGCGTCCTGCTGCGTTTCATCAAACGCCAGGACCCGTGCGGAGCGATGTTTGGCCTAATTAAGGAGGACTGCTTCTGCTCCATATACGAGGAAGAACGGGGTGTCGCCTGTCGGCTTGGTGGTGGTGGTGCGGATGGACCACAACACGACCTGGAGCTCATCGTGCCAGCCCCTGCCGTAGGCCTCGAGCTTCTTCTTGATGGTCCTGGTCTTGAGGCCTCTCAGGACCTCCGTCTTGGCACGTTCGGCCTGGCCATTGCTCCTGGGGTGCGCTACCGAAGCGTAGCAGATCTGCATTCCAAGGTTAGCACAATATGACTTGAAGAGATTACTAGTGAACTGTGAGCCATTATCAGTGATGATGCAGTTGGGGACCCCAAAACGGCTCACGAGGCCCTTGATGAACTTAACCGCAGAGCCAGCTGGGATGGTGCGGACGGATTCAACTTCCGCCCACTTAGTGAACTTGTCAATGGCGACGTAGAGGTATCGATAGCCCCCAAGCACCCGAGGGAACGGGCCCAGGATATATGGCCCTCACACTGCGAACAGCCACGAGAGTGGAATGGTCTGGAGGCCCTAAGCCGGCTGATGGATCTGCTTGGTGTGGAATTGGCAGGCCTCGCGGGACTTCACCAGCTCAGCTGCGTCATTTAGCGCCGTAGGCCAGTAGAATCCGCTGCGGAATGCCTTGCCGACGAGGATTCGCGACGACGAATGGTGCTCGCAGTCCCCGCCATGTATGTCGGCTATCAGCTCTTTCCACTGTTCCCTGGAGATACAACACAATGAAACATCATTTGGCCGCTCCCTGTATAACTCACAATCTCGGATGCAGTATGCTGTGGCCTACCGGGCCACGCGCTCCGTGTCCTCCTCCTTCTCCAGCAACGTCCCTTGCATTAGGTATTCCTTGAATTCCTTGGTCCAGCATCCCTCCTGGGGCTCGAGTGCCAAGAGTAGGCGCGCTCCTGAGGTCGGGCCACAGGCCGGGGCTCCTGTGGCAGGCGGCTGCGGGAGTTCCTCCCGAGGCTGAGCTGTTCTTGAAAGCGGGGGTGTTGCTGATGGCTTGAAGAGCCGTTCCTCGAAGACGCCAGGCTCTTGGGGCTGTTACTTGGATGCTCTTTTGGCGATGTCGTCAGCTTCCTTGTTGATGCCACGGGGCACGTGCTGCAACTCCAGGCCCAGGAATTGCTTCTCCATCTTGCGCACCTCCGCGAGGTATGCTTCCATGTGCTCGTCCTTTGGCTCGAAAACCTTGTTGGAGAAGTTGATGAGGAGCTGCGAGTCACCCCTAACGATGAGGCGCTTCAGCCCCAGAGTTGCCACAGCTTTCAGGCCAGCTATGAGGCCTTCATATTTTGTGATGTTGTTGGAGACCTTCTCGCCCTGCTGAAAGCAGAGCTGCACAGCGCAGTAGAGCTTGTCCTGAGTGGGTGAAATGAGCACCGCTCCAGCCCCTGCGCCCTGGTGTGCGAAGGCACCATTGAAATACATGACCCAGCCGTCAGGCGCCTCACTTCTTGGCGAGAGGGACCGATCTTCGCCTACTTCAAGCGTCGGGGCGTCTGTCCATTCTGCCACGAAATCAACGAGTGCGGCTCCCTTGATGACCCTGGTAGTGCTGAACTCCAACTGGAATGCTTGCAACTCGATGTTCTACTCAGCGACCCTTCCATCAGAGATGGGGCTCCTGAGCACTCTCTCCAATGGGTAGGCTGAGACGACCTTGATGGGGTGGCCTTGAAAGTAGTGCCACAACTTTCGTGAGGGCACCAGGAGCGCGAGAAGGAGCTTATGAGGCATGGGGTACCGTGCTCTGGCATCCCACAACCCCGTGCTGACGAAGTATACTGGGTGCTCAACGAGGGTAGGCGTGCTGATGAGGCTTGCGTCTTCCGCTGTTGCTGTGGCAGCCCTTGTGGCGCCCTCCTGGTCTTGCACTGTCTTTGCTTGGGGTGTAGCTTGGCGTGATGCGCCCTTGGCTTGGTGTTCTTCCCGAACTGCTACTAGAGTCACGCTGGTGGAGTAGGGAGTGGCGGCAAGATAGAGCACTAGGGGCTCTAGAGGTCGCGGCGCCACCATCACTAGGGGCTAGTCAGGTACTTGTTGAGGTCTTGAAATGCTCGGTCAGCCTCCGGGGTCCACTCGAATGGGCCCTTCTGCTTCGTCGGCTTGAATAAGGGTATGGCTCGATCTCCCAGCTTGGAAACAAAGTGTCCCAACGTAGTCACCCGTCCAGCAAGCTTCAGCATTTCCTTGAGTGTTTGTGGTGGACTCATGTCTTCTATGGCCTTGACCTTCTCCGGGTTGGCCTCGATCCCCCGGTGGGACACAAGGAAGCCCAGCAGCTTGCCGAAAGGGATGCCAAACACGCACTTCTCCAGGTTCAGCCACAAGTCCACCTGGCAGAGGCTTTCAAAGGTTTCCTCCAGGTCTCGGATCAAGGTCCTCGCCTCCCGAGACTTCACCAAGATGTCGTCGACGTAGACTTCAGCGTTCCTCCCGAGCTGCGACCCAAGGCGATGTGCATGAGCCGCTGGAAGGTTGCGCCTGCGTTGCGCAGTCCGAAAGGCATGCAAGTGTAGCAGTACACCCCACACGGGGTCAGGGAGGCCGTCTTCTCCATATCTTCTAACGCCATCTTGATCTGGTGATATCCTAAGAACACATCCAGGAAGCACAACAAGTCGCACTCGGAAGTGGAGTCGACGATCTAGTCAATGCGTGGGAGCGGAAACGGATCTTGGGGGTAGGCCTTGTTGAGGTTGGTGAAGTCGACGCACATCTGCTCCTTTGCGCCTTTCTTGGGGACGACGACAGGGTTTGCCAGCCATTCGGGGTACCGAACCACGCGAATGACACCCGCAGCCTCCAGATTGCAGGTTTCTTGGACGATGAAAGCTTGCTTCTCCGTGGACTGCCGACTCACCTTCTACTTCACGGGGCGTACATTGGGGCACACCTTCAGGTTGTGGTCTATCACCTCTCTTAGGACCCCCACCAGCTGACCGGGCTCCCATGCAAACACTTCCTTGTTTGTGCGCAAGAACTTCACCAACGCCTCCTCCTGACCAGGCTCGAGGTTGGCGCCTATGGTAAAGGTAGCCCTTGAGGACCCGTCCTCCTCGACTGGCACTCGCTTGGTTTATGCCTTGTCCTGAGTGAAAAACTGCTTCTTCTTGGTTGGTGCGGCTCCCTTGGCCTTGGAGGTGTCCGAGTCGGAGGGCTGCGCTGCTGCGGCGGTCTTGAGAGCGAGCTTGAGCGTCATCAAGGCTTCCTTGGCGTCCCCCTTGATGGCGAGGGCACCCGCGCTCCCCGACATCTTCATGAGGTTGTAAGCCGGATGGGTTGCTGCCATGAACTGGGCTAGAGCTGGGTACCCGAGGATGGCGTTGTACGGGAGGCCGATGTAGGCGATGTCGAAGTCGATGAGCTTGGTGTGGGAGTTGTCGCGCATGCCAAAGGTCACGGGGAGGCGGATCTGCCCCAGGGAGCGGGCGGAGCCTCCACCAACCCTCGAGAAAGGATTGCTAGGGTGGAGCCACTCGAGCGGTATGTGAAGAAGGCTGAAGGCCTCGACGGAGAGCACGTTGAGGCAGGCGCCACCATCGATGAGCGTGTTGGTAATGGATACGTGGCAGATGGTGGGTGTGCAAAGCATTGGGAGCACACCCGAGCCAACAGTTGAGGCAGGATGATCCCCAGAGTCGAAGGTGAGGTCGGCCTCGGGCGCGGCCCAGCCAGCGGAGCCCCCGGGCGCCTGGAAGTGGCGCCTACCTGGCGGAAGAACGGCTGGATGTGACGATCCAAGGGTGGTGCTTGCGAGCCGCCGAGGAGGGCCGCAACTGCGTGGTGTGCCGGTGCCTCGTAGCGTGCGGCCAAGAGGCCGCGCAGGTCCTCCCAAGATGCCATAGTGGATCCAGGGAGGTTGAGCAACCAGGCGCGCGGTGCGCCAGCGAGAGCCATGGGAAGCAAGTTGGCCATGACCTTGTTGTCGCCCCCGGCCTTGAGGACAGCCTCCTCATACGCCAGCAGGAAAGCCGTCGGGTTCGCCATGCCGTCGTAGTGCGGCGGCATCTCTGGCTTGAACTTGGGTGGCCACTTCACCCGCCGCAGGGTGGGAGCAAGGGCCCGGAGCCCCTAAGCGTCGTTGTGGGCACCCGTAGACCCAGCCGGCGGGGCGGCGCTAGCCATGGAGAACGAGTGAATCGACGGAAGGAAAACCCCGGCGCACCCCCTACCTAGCGCGCCAAATGTCGGATCACGGGTTCCGACCAAACCATCAAGGTTCGAACACTGGGGTGCGCGCGCATATCTCCTCCTACCGATCCATGTCCTAGCTTTGCTAAGATCTTACGGGCTAACTCGACGGACTCACAACACAAAGGACACAAGATTTATACTGGTTCGGGCCACCGTTGTGGTGTAATACCTATCGGATGTGTGGTTCCGGCAAACCCTTAAGGTTCGAACACTAGGGTGCACGCAAAGTCTTTCCTTCCCACCAATCGACGCCCTAGCTCACTAAGATCTCGCGGACGAACCTGACGAACTCGCAACACAGAAAGACACAAGATTTATACTGGTTGGGGCCACCGTTGTGGTGTAATACCCTACTCCACTGTGGTGGTGGATTGCCTCTAGGGCTGATGATGAACAGTACAAGGGAAGAACAACCTCCTGAGGTTGAGGTGTTCTTGTGAGTAGGCTCTCGATCGGGTGGGATCAAGCTAAGATGAGATCTGCCTCTACTATGGTGGCTAGCTCTACTTATATAGGCCCTGGTCCTCTTCCCAAATATCGAGCGGGAAGGGACCCAACAATGGCGGGCTAATTTGAAGGGGGACAACTAGTACAAGCTATCCTGACAAAACTGGTCTTCGCCTGCCAAAGGCTCTGGTGGTGACGCCGTCTTAGGCTCCACGATGACCTCCGTCTTGCCGTCCTCCTGTTTGGTCTCGTTGCACCAGTATAGCAACCTTTGCCTGATGCCTCGGTACTCTTCGCCTGTGCTGGCCTCCTTAGCAACAAAGAGGAAACAAGGACGCTGCGTGCGCTGGCACCCGCTTGGTGTCGTGCGTCATGGCTCACGTCATGAGGGTCTCATGAGGTTTGCCCCGCCTTGATACCTCCGCTCCTCGTGAGCCTGCCTGGCTAGGCCACTCCCGAGGAGGTCTTGCGTTGTCCGCCTCGCGAGGCTTGGACCCTCGCGATGGTCTTGGATGCTTTGTTGGTGATGATGGGACATACGGCCTGCTGGCTCAGCCACGCCGCGGGCCTCAGGCAGGCAAGTCGGGGGACCCCTGTTCCCAGGACGCCACCAGTAGCCCCCGGGCCCAAGGTGCGGTCGGGCTTGGCTTCTTAGCGAAGCCAAGGGCTAAGTTCGGAGCACCGCGGGCCCCAAAAGCCCACAGCCTCAATTGACGCGTGGCGGTTGATTGGACGTGGGCGTCTCCGCTTCCCCACGCTGTCTCGGCAACTGCATGACTTGACAAGTCCCTGCGACATGCAAGGGAAACCATCATTACCTGCGATCGCGGGAGAGGCCAGTTGGCATTCTCTTGCTATAAATGGGGAGGGGGCGGAGCCCCCGTTGCCCATCTCTTCCTTGCATGCTTGCTTCTTCCTCCTTGCTCCACTGCCAACAACAATGGCGCCCATCAGAAAGTTTTCTACTGAAGAGAAAGGAAAGGCTCCCCGCGATGACCCGGGGCCTCTTCCGCCGAAGAGGAGGTCGATTCATCACCGTAATGAGGCGACGATGCAGGTGGTGTCGAGGCCTTGGTGCGAGCGGCCTCCTTCAGGGTACCCGCTGCCCTTGTACGCCCGAGCCGAGGACTCGGGAGAACGGAGTGACGAGGAGCGCCATCCACGCCGCATCCATGGCCGCCGCGCCTCGGCGACGCGCACCGTCGCCCCTGGGGTTCACGCTGCGGACTCCTCGCGTGAGTTGGTGCTGTGGGCGCCGATGCCTCCGAGCTCCTGGATCCGCTTCCCGCGGTTCTTCTCCGACGTGATGCCACTGAGGGGGCCTCTCGAGCTCTGGCTACAGCACACCAACTGCAGCGCTCCGGCGACCGGAGTAGAGATCGAAGCGGTCCCCACCGGCAAGATCTTCATGACGCGCGGCTGGGGCGAGATCACGCGGGTCTTCCATGTGAGGGGTGCCCTTGCGATCCACTTCGAGTACGACGGCGTCTCCACGCTCTTCTTCAAGGTCTTCGATGCCGAGGGCCGCCACCTGGAGTGCTGCTCCGGAGAGCAGCACGAGGCTGATGCGCGCCTTGCTCGCGACCACTCTAGCGGCAGCAACCCTTGGGAGTCCAGCAGCTCTCCTGAGCTCTATGAGACTCAGGAGAAGAGTGACAACAACTACGTGCCCCCGAGCTCTCGCCGCGCTCGGAGCAAAGCTGCGGCGTCCGGCCGTTGCCATCGTTGATCTGGATGGGGTTGGCGCCGACCTCCCGTGGCGCACTGTTGATGATGGCGTCCAGCACGAGAGGATGTAGATAGGATTCCCCTTTGTATCAGCTTTTGTTTCCTGCAATGAATCATGAATTACCCCGTGGGGGCATGTAAGGGTCTGTAATGTGCTTTGTGCTTATCTTCCTTATTATGAGAATTTGGTGAACGCATGTCCCGTTAAGGCTCGGTCCCCCCTTTCTTTTCTCGCGATAGCTTGTTGCTCTACGCCGACAGGTCTCGGTCCCCAGGCAGGCTACAGCCGTCGCTGGTATGCCAGGTCGCATGCCGTGGTCAAGGCCAGGAGGTGTGCGGCCCGAGGTCCAGTAAGAGCCCCTGAGGCGCGATGCTCAGGAGGTCCCCCTTCGCGCTCAAGCAGCCATGGTAAGGCGAGAAAGGGAGTCGATGTGGCCGCAACGGGTTTACGGCAAGGCGTGAGTGACCATTAGGCCCAAACATTTAGCCGATCCAAGTGCGGGACTTATCTTGTTGATCTCGTGGCGATACCTGACGTTGCGCTAGGGCTGAGCGCCTACTCGTGCGGCATAGCTAGGCTGGCCCATACGAGTTTCCCTCCCCTCATGCCTCCTTAGTGCTCTACGTCCTTAGGTCCCGGCCCTCGAGCGAGCTCAGCCGCCACTGGTATGCCAGGTGCGATGCCGTGGTCAAGGCCAGGGGGTGAGGGCTGGAGAGCTAGTAAGAGATCCTGAGTCGTGATGCTCAGGAGGCCCCCTTTTAACGCGTAAGCGAATTGCACGAGAGAAAAGGAGACTCGCGGTGCCGCCTGCTATCCTTCCCACGGGGTCCCTGTGAACAGGCACAAGAAGAAACTCGGTTAACTATCTTCCTGCCTCTGGTTGCTCTGGATGAGGAGAAGGCACTAAGGGCCTGGTGAGGTGACGCGCGCGGGGTGTGCCGCGAGCCAGAGCTCGACCGCTCAGATTTGGCGTGGTAGGGACGGAACCATGCACCGGCGCCGTTCCTGTGCGGAGCCCCCGGGGGGACGATGATCGAGCAGGTGATAGCAGTTGGCAGGTTAGGCATGGAGAGCAGACCAGCTTGGATAAATGCAGGAAGATACATGCCACCGGGTCCGGCCCAAGCGGCTTGGGGATGATGCAACCCGAGGGGCGCCCCCAACAAGGTAAGCAGAAGACATAAGCAAAAGGGATACATGCCGCAGGGATGGACCCATGCGGCCTAGGAATAATGCATCCCATGGGGCACTCCCAGCTAAACGAGCTTGGAAGATGTCACCTGGTTCTGTAGACGAAGCAGAGTTGGTGCAGCTGAAGGCGTGCGCTGGAGAAATGACTCCTCATGAGCCGCTAGAACCTTGAGCCTCGGGAGGCTCTGGGGGCTCGGGAGGTTCCCTGAAGACCGTCTCCATCTCCTCCAGAACGGCGTGGTACCTGGCTTCCTGAGCCGCCAGGACACGTCGCATGTTGCGCTGATAGGCCGACGCCACGCTCGGCAAGCCAAAGGGCATACGAATGTAGCTGTGCGGCAGGCCCTCGCAGCGGTCCACATGCGAAGGCCAGAAACGCTCCTGAGATGCGGCCCTATTGAGCCCTGGGACGTTGATGCAGACGCGCATCCCAGCATCCTCGCCAGGATGCGGAGCTGCGCCTTGTGGGGGGCTGTCGCAGCGCATGGCTCTTGCTTCTTGCAGTTCCTGGATGGTCTTGGTGATGAACTCCTGGGTGGTGGGCACTCCTTGCACTGTGCTCTCCCGAGGGTCACGTGCCGCGAAGCACGCTTCCAAGTGGTGCCCGACCGCCTCCCTCGTGAGGTTGGCAAGGTCCGAGGCCCTCCATAAGAGAGCCCCCGAGCCCTGCCTGAGGAGGGCACCGGGCGTGCCTTCCTACACGATGGAGGGAGGCGCCCCTAGAGCGGGCGCTGGTCCTCACATGGCCTCTGCCGCGACACCGTCCTCCTGAGGTCCTGAGCGGTGCAGCTGCTTCTTCTTGGGGATGGTCTCTAGAGGGCCCTCATTTCTGCTGTCAGGGTCGTCGATTGCTCCGGCTTGAAAGGCGCACTCAAGGGAGCACACCGCATCCCTCTCTTCACACGGAACCGTGATGATTCCTCCGCTTCCTGGCATCTTGAGAATGTTGTAGCCGTGATGAGCGACTGCCATGAACCTGGCTAGGTCTAGATACCCGAGGATGGCATTGTACGGCAGGCGAATGTGCGCGGCGTCGAAGTCGACGAGCTCGGTGTGGTAGTTCCTGCGCTCCCCGAAGGTGACAGGTAGGTGGACCTTCCCTATCGGCATGGTGGAGCCATCGGTCACTCCTGAGAAAGGCTTGGTGGGCTGGAGCTGCTCATATGGCACTTGGAGGTTGTCGGAGGTGTCGATGGATAGGACGTTGAGCCCTGCGCCGCCGTCGATGAGGGTCTTGGTGACCTGCATATTGGTGATGACTGGGGAACACAGCATAGGGAGGGTGCCAGCGGTGGCTGTGCACTTGAGTTGATCCGCCGAGTTTAAAGTAGTGGCGCATTGGGACCACCTGAGCGCGCGCGTGGCCTCGAGCTTGGGAAGCGCCGCGTTCACCTCGCGAGCAAACTGCTTGAAGACGCGCTGGGAGGCTGGGGCCTAGGCGCCGCCCAAAATGCAGGCGATCGCGCGCGGCTCCTGGAAGCCCCCAGCCCCCTCGTCCTGGCGGTGGTCGTCGTTCCTTCTTGGAGGCGACAGCGGGGGAAGACCGGCGTTGCCCTGGGGGCGATCTTCACGAGGCGGGTCCCTCCAGGGACCCTCGCGAGGTTGGTCCTGCCAGCGGTCCTCACAAGGCTGGGCGCGCCACTCCTGGCGCGGGCCACGGTCGTCCCATCGTCCGCGTCCACGTCCTCCTCCACGGCCGCAGCCCCGGTCATTGCGCTCGGGGCGTCAACTGTAGCATCCTTCTCGTGGCTCTAAGCTCTTGACAGTCGCTAGTATTGTCGGTGTTCAGGTTGTGGAAAGCGCAGAATGGTCAGCCGTTCTTGGATGACTCGGGCTGATCTCTGCCTCGCTTGATGTCGGGCTCCGCTGCGAGCACAGCTACCTCCTTGGCCTTGGCCTTCTTCTCCTCCGCGCCCACGGCTGGCGGCTCAAGGAGAGAGAGGCGCCCCTCCTCAGCTCTTGCGCACCTGTTCGCCAGGTTGAACAGCTCCTGAGATGTGCAGAGCTCCTCATGGATGGCGAGCTCTTCCTTCATCTTGATGTCACGGACGCCGTCAGAGAACGCGAAGATGATGGCCTCGTCCGTGACCTTGGGGATCTTGAGGTGGGTGTTGTTGAAGCGCTGGATGTACTTCTAGAGGGTCTCTCCTGGCTGCTGCTTGATGCGGCGTAAATCACCCGTGGCCGGGGGGCGGTCACGAGTGCCCTAGAAGTTGGCGACGAAGTGGTCGCGCATCTCGTCCCAGGAGGAGATCGAGCCGTGCTGCAGGTTCAGGAGCCTGCAGCGAGCTCCATCCTTGAGAGCCATGGGAAACCAGTTCGCCATGACCTTTTCGTCGCCGTTGGACGCTTTGATGCTAAGCTCATAGAGCTGCAGGAACTCCACGGGGTCGGCGGTACCGTCGTAGCGAGGAGGCAAATCCGGCTTGAACTTGCCTGGCCAGGCGACGCTACGCAACTCGGGAGTGAAGGCGCGGCAGCCAGCCGTGGTTGCTGGGGCCTGCCTCGCAGGTGGAGCTTGTACTTGACGAGGTGCGCGCTGCACCGCTGCGGGCGGTGCGCGGTCTTGACGAGGTGGCACGGGGAGCGCAGGTGCGGCTTCTCGCGGCCGCAAAATTTCTTCACAACTTCTTTATTAGCGCGCGGGCACCGGGCGCGGTGGATCACGTCGCGGAACCGCACGCCTTGGTGCCAAGGCGATGTCTTGGGGCTGAGGTGGTGGAGGAGCGCCATGAGCCCCCCATCGCCCGCGGCTGGTTGAGGGGGAGGCAGAGAGTGGGACGGCGCCGGAGAACCCCCCCCCCCCCCCGCAGCGCGGAAGAGCTCGGCGACTCGTTCGAGCCACTCCTCATAGAGGTCGTCGATGGGGCGGTAGCATAGGAGCTCGTTCGCTGCTAGGAGTGCGGTGCGTGTGAGACGAAGAACCGGCAGGGGTCAGCGATGGAGTGGTGGTGCGGCCGTCCTCCCGCACCGAAGGATGCAACGAAGACGCCTGCTACTCGTTCCCCGCCGGGCCGGTGGCAGCGTTGGCGGCGGGGGACGGAGAACGGCGATGTGGCCCGCCGACGGGACCTGTCTGAGCGACGCGGGCGGTCAGGGTAGCCCGACGCTCAGTTCGAGCACGGCGAGCGTTCGCCATGGAGACGACGGAGCGATAGAGCGACGAACTGAGGGAAGGGAGGCTACGGCGCACCCCTACTTGGCGTGCCAAATGTCGAATGTGGGGTTCTGGCAAACCCTTAAGGTTTGAACACTGGGGTGCGCGCGAAGTCTTTCCTTCCCACCAATTGATGCCCTAGCTCACTAAGATCTCGCCGACGAACTCGACGAACTCGCAACACAGAAAGACATAGGATTTATACTGGTTCGGGGCACCGTTGTGGTGTAATACCCTACTCCAGTGTGGTGGTGGATTGCCTCTAGGGCTGATGATGAACAGTACAAGGGAAGAACAGCCTCCTGAGGTTGAGGTGTTCTTGTGAGTAGGCTCTCGATTGGGTGGGATCAAGCTAAGATTAGATCTACCTCTACTATGGTGGCTAGCTCTACTTATATAGGCCTTAGTCCTCTTCCCAAATATCGAGCGGGAAGGGAGCCAACAATGGCGGGCTAATTCGAAGGGGGACAGCTAGTACAAGCTATCCTGACAAAACTGGTCTTCGTCTGCCAAAGGCTCTGGTGGTGACGTCGTCTTGGGCTCCATGATGACCTCCGTCTTGCCGTTCTCCTGGTCTTGGTCTCGTTGCACCAGTATAGCAACCTTTGCCTAATGCCTCGGTACTCTTCGCCTGCGCTGGCCTCCTTAGCACCAAAGAGGAAACAAGGACGATGTGCGTGCTGACGCCCGCCTGGTGTCATGCGTCATGGCTCACGTCACGAGGTTCTCGTGAGGTTTGCCCGGCCTTGATATCTCCGCTCCTTGTGAGCCTGTCTGGCTAGGCCACTCCCGAGAAGGTAATGCGTCATCCACCTTGCGAGGGTCTTGGATGCTTTGTTGGTGATGATGGGCCGTACGGCCTGCTGGCTCAGCCATGCCGCGGGCCGCAAGCAGGCAAGTCTGGGGACCCCCGTTCCCAGGACACCGACAATAACCTACTCCAGTGTGTGGTGGTCGATTGCCTCTTGGGCTGAGGATGAACAGTACAAGGGGAAGAACAGCCTCCTGAGGAGAGGTGTACTTGTGCTCGGTGAACTTGTGGTTGTTTTGGTCTCTCTCGATCTGACCGATCTCCCTAGCTATGGTGGTGGCTAGTACTATTTATAGAGGCCCTGGTCCTCTCCCCAAATATTGAGCGCGAAGTGAGACAACAACGGCCAATTCGAAAGGGGGCAGCTAGTACACCTTGACATAAGTGGTCTTCGCCTGTCAAAGGTTCTGGTGGTGACGCCGTCTTGGGCTCCATGGTGACCTCCGTCTTGCCGTCCTTCTGGTCTTGGTCTTGTTGCACCGATATGGAAACCTTTGCTTGACGCCTTGGTACTCTATGTCGGCGCTTGCTTCCTTAGCACCAAAGAGGAAACAAGGACATTGTGCGCGCTGGCAGCCGCCCGGCACCCACTTGACCTTGAACCTCGCGAGATTTGCCTGGCCTTGATCTCTCCGCCCCTCGCGAGCCAGCCTGGTGAGGCCGCTCCTGAGGAGGTCTTGTGTCGTCCGCCTTGTGAGGCATGGCCCCCACGAGGGTCTTGAGTCCTTGGTGGTGAAGATGGGCCATACGGGCCCGCTCGCAGAGCCATGATGTGGGCCGCAGGCAGGCAAGTCTGGGGACCCCCGTTCTTAGAACGCCGACAGTTTAACCTCCTAAGGTTCATTTGTTTCACTCTTTTGTCAAAGAAGCAACTTTGTTTTACCTCTTGCTCTTCTGCTTCTCTCCGGTGCCATCCTTAGATCTCGGGACGAGATCTCTTGTAAGTGGAGGAGTGTTGTGACGCCCCGAGACCGACGTTCCAGATTCCTTCCTTGTTTTTCATTGTCGCTGGTGTTTTATTTGTTTGTTGCATTTCATCATGTCATCATCTGCATTGCATCCTCATGTTTTACAAACTTGCATCCGTCCGGGTCTTCCAGTTCTCTCCGTTGTCCGTTATGAGCTCAGGCTCACTCGCACGTGTCCGCGGCACCTCCGAAATGTTATTTTATAAGTGGCTGGAAAATGTTCTCAGAATGGGATGAAAGTTGGCGTGCGGTGTTGTTGTGTTGTAGGTAGACCGCCTGACAAGTTTCTTTGCATTCGGAGTCCGTTTGATGCTCCAATGGGTAACTATAGGGGCACCGCTGCCGGTCTAATGTTGGACGTTTTCGGTCTTCAAAAACTGCTGTCGGGCCTCTCTCTCTTCTCTCCTCTGAGCCTGAGGCCTTCTTCACAGCCCACAAGTTCGTACCTACCCCCTTGTGTGCGCGTCTGAAGCTGTCCCGAACCCGAACCGGGCTGTCGTTACCGATGGGTCCGGATCATCCCCAAACATCCCTAAAACATCTTTGTTTTGTTCATTGGACTCCCTAGCCTATTTCTTTCTGTCTGTCCGATTACGATTGGAGGGGCTAATAGCCCCTACCCAATTCCTACCTACTATACATAGCAGATAAACTCCTAACCTTAAATTTTAGGGACAATGTCCCATCCATCTCCCCACCCGCCGCCGCCACCCTCTCCCTTGGGATCCTCCTAGATCCCCGTCGCTCCAATCTACATCCCAGACCACCTCCCTCGTTTTTCTTCTCTCAGGCTCCTCCCGCTTGCTCCTCCCTCCATGGCGCTGTCGCCGCCGGCGACTGAACTAGCAGCAAGCCGCCACTCCAGTAGGACCTCGCGTCCCCGCTCCTTCTCTCCAATTTCCCTGTTCATCTCGTTGCTCCCTCCCATCTCAAATCTCTCCCTTTTCTCTCTTTCTACAAGAACATGAGGAGGCCATGGGAGCTGCCCTTCCGCACCTCGTCGCCATCCGCTGCCCGCCGGAGCCATGCCTCCCTGTGACCCGCGGCCACAACGACGGTCTTCTTCCACACCGCGCTCGCCTTGTCCCGTTCATCATCGTCGCTGGGAGCTCCAAGCCACCCCAAGCTCTACTCCATTCCATCGCCTACACGCCAATTTCCCTTGCTCGGACCCGCAAGCCTATCTCGTTCCATCATAGCAGAGTCGGCTATGGATGGCCCCAAGGATCTTGCTGTCGCTCTATTCGGACGGGAACCTGCCTCCTCAACCGGCGGCCTGCCCGCGCCTCCCTAGGAGCTCGTCATCGCCCCTTTCCCCGCTTCCCGTAGTTCTACACCGCGAGGCCTTCTTCGATCCATGCCGCGCCAAGCTTCAAGTTGCCCCACCACTTCTTTTGTCCGAATCGGACGGGACCGACCGGATCTGCTCTTCCCCGCCTCGATCCACTGCTTCCTTGCCGGAGTTCGCGCCAAGTCCGGCAGCCGCCCAGCCTCTGCATCTTGCCCTGCCTCCCCTGTTTCTACATGTGAACGAGAACGAAGACGCGCCCCTCCTGCCTACGTTGACCAAGGCTGTGCCAGGCCAAACCTCGCCAGCGTCCTCGCGCCCATGGGCCACTCCAAGGCCCAGCCGCGGCCTGCCAGCTCCTCCTCCAACCGGCCCATGCGGCCTGGTGAGCACCCAGATCCAGTGCCCTCTCCTGTACACTGTCGGGCCAGCCAGATTCGGCCCGAGTAATGTTTTTTTCGCGAAACGTTTTTCTAATTTAACCAGTGCACTACATATTTACAGATTGGACCCTGAGCTTCATGCATTTAATAACTCACAAACCGGGCATCAGATTAAAATGATCTTTATATGTAGAATGCCTAGAATTGCATGTAGTTTCATAATATCCATCTTTCATCTATGTCTAAAATGTTTAAATTGATGTTTGCTTTTAATTTGCATAATGCCATACTAAAATGATTTAATTCATAACTAATTAACCGTAGCTTGGTTTTAAATAAACCTTATATGCAAATGGGGTAAAAAAATGCCTAGTTTAACATGGTGCACTCATCTTGCATGTTTAACAACTCTAAAATATGGTTTAGGGAAGAACAGTACCAAATTTGAATATTGCATAACAGGATTTTCCGGAATTGTTGTTTATTGTTCCGGTCTCATTTAAACTTGCCTTGATAAGTAGTTTTATTATGCTTCACCTCTTGCCATGTTTAACAAATTTAATATTGTTGGGTACATTAACAAGAGCGAACTAAATATTTCGAATGTGGTGTTTCGTCAATATGCAAGTCCATTGCATATTGAGATCCACTTAATTTGTAAGATTGTTTGTTGCACTTTGCCATGCTTTTAAACCAGACATGCATCATACTTGTTTATGCATCATGCCATGTTTATGCTTGTGTGTTTACCATGTTGCTTTTTTCTTTCCGGTTTGCTTCTCTCGTTAGCTTCGATTTTGTTCCGGAGTTGTGAGGATTCGTTCGACTACGTCCGTTTGTCTTCTTCATGGACTTGTTCTTCTTCCTTGCGGGATCTCAGGCAAGATGACCATTACCCTCGATATCATTTCTATCTTTGCTTGATAGTTGGTGGTTCTATTGCTATGTCGTGCTACCTACCACTTGTTATACCATGCCTTCCATATTGCCATGTCAATCCTCTAACCCACCTTCCCAGCAAGCTGTTGTTTGGCTATGTTACCGCTTTTGCTCAGCCCCTCTTATAGTGTTGCTAGTTGCAGGTGTCTTGCAGGTTCTTCCATCTTGGAACATGGATATGTTGGGATATCACATTATCTCTTAATTAATTAATTAATGCATCAATATAGTTCGCAAAGTGTGGAAGGCTCGTCCTTCTTCTTGGTGTTTTGCTCCACTCTTGTCTCCTCAGTTTCCGTCATACTAGTGTTATGTTCCTTGATTTTGTGTTCCTTATGCGGTTGGGGTTATGGGACCCCTTGACAGCTCGCGTTGAATAAAACTCCTCCAGCAAGGCCCATCCTTGGTTTTACATTTTCCTAACAACCTATAACTTACCCTTGGGGTTGCAAACCCGATGATCATCTTTATTTTAGCCCCCCCGGGCCAATGCTCCTCTGAGTGTTGGTCCGAACCGGGCAGCCTACAGGGCCACCTCGGGGAAACTTGAGGGTTGGTTTTACTCGTAGCTTGACCTATCCGGTGTGCCCTGAGAACGAGATATATGTGCAGCTCCTATCGGGAATTGTCGGCACATTCGGGCGGTCTTGCCGGTCTTGTTTTACCATTGTCGAAATGTCTTGTAACCAGGATTCCAAGACTGATCGGGTCTTTCCGGGAGAAGGAATATCCTTCGTTGATCGTGAGAGCTTGTGATGGGCTAAGTTGGGACACCCCTGCAGGGTATAAAATTTTGAGAGCCATGCCCGCGGTTATGTGGCAGATGGGAATTTATTAACATCCGATTGTAGAGAACTTGACACTTTACTTAAGTGAAATGCATCAACCGTGTGTGTAGCTGTGGTGGTCTCTTTTCGGTGGAGTCCGGAAAGTCAACACGGTCTTGGGTTATATTTGAACGTAAGTAGTTTCAGGATCACTTCTAGCTTCCTGACCATTGCGTAGCTTCTCATCTTACTCTTATTTGCATATGTTAGCCACCATATTTTGCTTAGCGCTTGCTGCAACTCCACCTCATTACCTTATCCTACCCATAAGCTTAAATAGTCTTGATCTTGTGGGTTTGGAGATTGCTGAGTCCTTGTGACTCACAGATATTACCAAAACAGTTGCAGGTGCCGATGATACCAGTGCAGGTGATGCTACCGAACTCAAGTGAGAGTTTGACGAGGAACTTCGTTGTTACTATGTTTAGCTTCTCGATGATCAGTAGTGGAGCCCAGTTGGGACGATCGAGGATCTAGCAGCTAGGTTATCTTCTTTTCATTTGGTTGTCCGTAGCCGGGCTATGTGTGTATTTAGGATGATGTATGAATTATTTAAGTATTGTGTGAAGTGGCGATTGTAAGCCAACTCTCTTTATCCCTTTCTTGTTCATTACATGGGATTGTGTAAAGATGACCCTTCTTGCGATAAAACCACAATGCGATTATGCCTCTAAGTCGTGCCTCGACACGTGGGAGATATAGCCGCATCGTGCGTGTTACATGGTTGTAGAAGAAATAATTGGGGAGACGACTAGGATGCTATGATGGAGATCAAGGTGTCAAGCCGGTGACGTTGGAGATCATGACGATGCTTTGGAGATGGAGATCAAAAGCACAAGATGATGATGGCCATATCATGTCACATATTTTGATTGCATGTGATGTTTATCTTTTATGCATCTTAGTTTGATTAGTACGGCGGTAGCATTATAAGATCATCGCCTAACTAAATTTCAAGGTAAAAGTGTTCTCCCTGAGTATGCATGGTTGCTACAGTTCTTCGTTTCGAGAAACCACGTGATGATCAGGTGTGATAGACTCTACGTTCACATAAAACGAGTGCAAGACAGTTTTGCACATGCGGAATACTCGGGTTAAACATGACGAGCCAAGCATGTACAGACATGGCCTCGGAACATTGGAGACCGAAAGGCCGAACGTGAATCATATAGTAGATATGATCAACATACACTACTAGAATATGGATCTTTGCCGTCAGCCATGTCTTTGCCGTCTGCTAGCTGACGGCAAAGACCTTCTTTGCCGTCAGCTCAATCGAAGCTGACGACAAAGATTTCGCTGACGGCAAAGACCACATTTGCCGTCAGCCAAGTCTTTGCCATCGCCAGCAGACGGCATATAGTCTTTGCCATCCGCTAGCTGACGACAAAGAATGAGGGTGGCCCACTACCGGGAACCACCTAACGGACACTGTCTTTGTCGTCCGCTAGCAGATGACAAAGAAAGTGGCCAAGCTAACGCCCGTTAGCTAGGATCTTTGCCGTCTGCTGGCGGACGGCAAAGAACCGTGCCCTAATTAACTAAAATCCATATCGACGCCTGCCCGTGCCCCACATCTATCCCATCTCCCTCTCTGCCCGCGCCCGAGCCACCGCCGCCCCCGCCCCGCACCATCCCGCCCCGTGTCGTCGCCGCCGACCCGCGCCATCCCTGTTGCCCTGCCGCCCCAGCAACCCCCAGTGACCTCCTTCCCCGCCCCGCGCCGCCCCGTGCCCGAGCCGCCGCCGCCCCACGCCACCCACGTCGTCGCGGCACCCCCTCCTCCACCCCGGCGGCCCCGGCGCCCCTCTGCTCCACCACCATGGCCGCCCCGCCGCTCCGGTGCTCCCTCCTCCACCCGGCGGCCCCGGTGCCCCTCTCCTCCACCACCGCGGCCGCCCCGCCGCTCCGGCGCCCCCTCCTCCACCCGGACGCCCTGGCGCCCCTCACCTCCACCACTGCGGCCGCCCCACCCCTCCAACGCCCCCTCCTCCACCCGGTGAGACCTCTTGTATTTTTTTCTATTTTTGTTTCTGTATTTTAAGTTTAGTTTAGGTTTATTTTAGGTTTGGTTTAGTTTAGGTTTACTCTAGTTTAGGTTTAGAGCATAGATAGCATCTTCTCTGCTACAATTGTGTATAATCTCAATTCTCACTAGTTGTCTTATTGAAGGTTTAGTTTAGGTTTAGGTTTAGTTTAGGTTTAGGTTTACGAAAGTTATCCACAGACTCCTTGAAGGGGTTGTATAAAAGATTATGAAACTAATAGTGAGAAGAGCAAAAGCTTTCCTCAAATTCCCTTGCATATATTCAAATTCATCAATCAGCAACACTCGAATTAGTTTAATTTGAGAAAACAACAAGGCATGCATATTGCTTACGGAATCTGTCATAAGAGGCAAACTATACCCGTCTTTTCCTTTTCTTTTTTGCAGAAAGGCAACTATACATTCTGATTTGCATACAAATTAAATTTATTTTACGACACTACACCCTAGAGCCACCTAAAATATGGTGCAACTATGATTTGTTGCCACAAGTATTCCAATGTGATCACAGCAGAAGGAACTTTAGGTTTAGTTTTGGTTAAGAAGAAAGAAGAAAGATGAAAAAAAGAAGTGCGTAGAGAGGAGAAAGAAGAAGTGTATTTTCCCCCTATTTTTAGATTACTATGCTCTTTTTTCAACATTTCCAGTTTTCTTTCACGTCTAAAGAAATCCCTAGTTTTGAAGGGTGCCAATTGCCACTACCAACTAACCTACCAAATTAACTAAGTGTTGTTGATGTTGTTGAGCACAAGTGCATTGCTTTTTTTTCTCAGTTTTCTTTCATGTCTAGAAACTTGGCTCTATTTTTATAGATATGCTTCTAGCTAGATACTAATTGGTCTCTTCTGCTGCTTATTAGAGATGGGGGGAGGACGTCACCGCTGGCTCCGCTCTGCCACACCGGAGTACGAGTTGGATGCTTTCGAGTTCTTCAGTATGATACTTCGGACTTCCTCCAAGAGGAAGGTATATAAAAGGAGAGATCTCCCCTTCACCCATCCCATTATGATAACTCTGCTGTTTGCTACATCACTCCTTGTCCCAAACTGGAGAGGCCGCTTGACACTTTTATGAACATGCTGGGTGAAGATCAGCCAAATAATGTGAAGCTGCAACAGGCCAGCAGCGGGTTTCGCAGGCTGTGGGACATGGAGTTGGTGATCAAGGAGGGCCACATGTACCTGTGTCGTGGCTGGGAGAAGTTCTACCGTGCCTACGACCTGCGGCTGGGGTACTTCCTTCTCTTCAGGTACGACGACGATGCCACCATGCTCATCGTGAAGGTGTTCAACGCGACTGTGTCGCATGCGCTATGCTGACGACGATGATGCCAGTACGTTCTGCCTCTTCTTATTCCTCTACATTTGGCTTTGTCTCGCATCGATTGTTAACGGTCATTAATTGTTGCATTTGGACAGGCAATGGGAGCAGCAGTAGCGACACTAGCTACAGCCAAAGCAGGAGCGATTCTGGCTATAGCAAAAGCAACAGTGATTCTGGCTGTAGCAAAAGCAGCATCGATTCGGGGTGCAGCAAAGACAGAAAGGAGGATGATCTGGACTGGAGTGGGGAAGAAGAGGAGCAGAGTGGGCATCAGGCTGAGGATGACCTAGAGATGGTGGTGGCCGACCAAGGGCAAGAGATGGTGGTGGCGCACCATGGGCAAGAGATGGTGGTGGTTGAGGATGACCTAGCGATGGTCGTGCCTGTCCTGCCTGAAGATGGCCTCGCGATGGTGGTGGTGCCTGACAATGACCTCGCGCCGGTGGTAGAAGACTACATCCCACTGCCTCCACCGCCTCGCCGCTCTTGGCGCATTAGGCTGAGGAAGGAGAAGGAGAAGAACAATGAGAACTGAACTATGTCAGGTATGTTAGATCTCCAAAATGATCTATATATAGTTAGCTCTAATATGCTTAGTTACCTATGTTACCTCTAATATGCTTAGTTACATATGTTAGCTCTAATATGCTAAGTTATCTCTACTATCCTTAGTTTCCTATAGGTTAGCTACAAAATTACCTATGTTACCACATAATGACCAAGTTTACATAATAAGCTTGTAGTCTTCTTCTTCTTCTTCTTCTTCTTCTTCTTCTTCTTCTTCTTCTTCTTCTTCTTCTTCTTCTCCAAAATGACATAAGTTAGCTCTAATATGCTTAGTTTCCTATAGGTTAACTCCAAAATTACTTATGTTAGCACAAAATGACCAAGTTTACGTAATAAGCTTAATTATAGTCTTCTTCTTCTTATTATTCTTCTAGTCTTCTTGTAGTATTCTTCTAGTCTTCTTCTTCTTCTTCTTCATTTTCTTCTAGGTTAGCTCCATTTTACTTAAGTATGCTTACTTCTTATAGTCTTCTTCTTCTTCTTCTTCTTCTTCTTCTTCTTATTTTTCTAACATCTTGTTTATCATTTTGCAGATTTATTTTAATTCACGGATGCTTGCATGGACGTAGTGCTTCTTTTCCATTTGTGCTTTTATTTTGTATCAATGAACTTGCATGGTTGGAACTTGTTATATGGATGGATGGATAACGGTGTTGGATGAACAATGTGAAACTTTTGTAATATGTAAGGATGGAAGTATATATGTGTTGGTTATGTATGTATATATGATGAAACTTGTGTGTTGGATATGCTTGTTGTGTATATATGTGAATTGCTGTCAAATTGAATGAACTAAACTAAAAACAGGGTTGTACAGGCTCTTTGCCGTCAGCTAGCTGACGGCAAACATGCCACATGGAAGCTACCTGTGCTTCCTGGGACTGGCCTGTTTGAGAACTTTGTTGTCCGCCAGTGGACGACAAAGACCTTAGCCTCTTTGCCGTCTGCTGGCTGACGGCAAAGCACATTGTTAACCCCTAACGGCTCTCACCCCACCTCACTGCCGTCCATGACCTTTGCCGTCTATTGGCCACCAATGGCGGACGGCACAATCCTTTGCCGTCCGTTTCCAGGAAGCGGACGACAAAGAAGGCCTTTGCTGGCTCGTGTTCGGACAGACTGTTTGCCGTCTGCTGGCGGAGGACAAAGAACTTTGCTGTCTGTGATCCATGCCTTTGCCGTCCGCCATGGCAGACGGCTAAGAAGCTGATTCCAGTAGTGATAGAGATGTTCACCATTGAAGACTACTCCATCTCATGTGATGATCGGACATGGTTTAGTTGATTTGGATCACGTATCATTTAGATGACTTGAGGGATGTCTATCTAAGCAGGCGTTCTTAATTAACTTGATTAATTGAACTTAATTTATCATAAACTTAGTCCTGATCATATTTGCATATCTATGTTGTAGGTCAATAGCTCGCGTATAGCACCCCTGTTTTATTTTTGATATGTTCCTAAAGAAAACTAAGTTGAAAGATGATAGTAGCGGAATGTAAAACATTTGCATATGAAGGTAAAGGGCGGAGTTTGGAGGGAGCAAACGCAATGTAGACACAGAGATTTTTGGCATGGTTCCGATAGGTGGTGCTATCATACATCCACGTTGATGGAGACATAAACCCACGAAGGGTAACGACTGCGCGAGTCCACGGAGGGCTCCACCCACGAAGGGTCCAGGAGGAAGCAACCTTATCTATCCCACCATGGCCATCGCCCACGAAGGACTTGCCTCACTAGGGTAGATCTTCACGAAGTAGGCGATCTCCTTGACCGTACAAACTCCTTGGTTCAAATCCACAATCTTTTCAGAGGCTTCCAAGTGACACCTAACCAATCTTGGAGACACCACTCTCCAAAAGGTAATAAATGGTGTGTTGATGATGAACTCCTTTCTATTGTTCTTCAAATGATAGTCTCCCCAACACTCAACTCTCTCTCATAGATTTGGATTTGGTGAAAAGATTATTTGAGTGGAAAGCAACTTGGGAAAGGCTAGAGATCAAGATTCATATGGTTGGAATGGAATATCCTGGTCTCAACACATGAGTAGGTGGTTCTGTCTCAGAAATTGAATGCTGAAGCGTAGGCACGTTCTGCTGGATCTCCTTCCTAATGAAGGAAGGATGGAGGGGTATATATAGACTCAACACAAAATCTAACCATTACGCACAATTTACCAAACTCGGTGGGACCGAATCAAAAAACTCGGCCAGACCGATTCAGTTCGAAATGTGAACGTTAGGCTTTTTGGTGGGACCGACATGTCAACTCAATGGGACCGATTTCATTAGGGCTAGGGCATAACTAATCTCGGTGAGACTGATTACACAAACTCGGTGAGACCAATTTTGGTAATTACCTAACTAGAGAGTTGGTCAGGCAAACTCAGTGGGACCGAATCGCTCATTTCGATGAGACCAAAACGTAACGAAAGGGATACCGTTGCATTGCGAACTCGGTGGGACTGATCATGTCACACCCTGATTTTCGTGCCACAACACTTAAGCTAAAAAATCATGATAAATTGTGGTTTGACAAAAACTTTTGCATTATTTGGCTTTTATTTGGAGTTGGTTTTCTCTCTATGTTTTTTAAGTGCTCTTTAAAGTCAACACAACTCCACCTTCTATACTTCATCTCCTTGCCCCAAACTTCTGCCCAACGATCATGCCATGTGTATAGAATAGTATAGTATTTTCTTACAAAAATAATTTGGCCAAATAGTATTTTCAAAAATTAGGTTTTCCAAAAACCCATGAATTGAGACTTGAACTACAAGTACTTAATTAAGGGTGTGAAAAATCTTTCAAAAAGTATATTTGAAACCTATTCGATATAGGACTCCCATAAACCACAAAAATATAATTTTAGAGGTAATTTTCCTATTTTATTTAAAGGCTTTTTCTTAAGTCCAGAAATGGTCTTTAATAGGTTAAAATTATTTTAAAGCTTCAAAAATATTTGAGAAAAATCAGGGAAACTCAGTGGACATATATTTTCCATATATAAGAGTTTCAACACATAGTCATGTTGAAAATATTGGGCAAAACCCTCCAAAAACATTTCAGTACATTTCAAGTATTTGAGATATTTCTATAAGAAATATTTTCAAATAAATCCAAGAAAATTCTAGCAAGTCACATATACATAATATGATGACATTGCAAAGTTTCAGCTCAAACAAAAGTGCCCCAAAACCCTCTCTGTCAAGATCCAACTTTGAACAACTCTACATTGCCATCTTTCTCCATTCGATCCCAAACTTTGTGGACATTCTCAAATACCAAAATTATGAAACTACACCAAGTGGTGCATCAAGGAGAATAGTTTTGGATGACTAGATGTTGAAAAACCCATTTCTGTTGATTTCTTGGGTTTACAAAAGTTGCATTGGCAACTTTTCCCAAAAGAGCTCAAAATTGGTGGAAGGCCCTAATTATATGTTCTATTTCACCCTGTGGAGTCTCATACCAAATGGAATTCATTTACCTGCCCAAACCAACAACAAACACCTTCTGCCACTTTACCAAAACAACTACTTTGACCTCTATGGCCTCTAATTTTTACCATAGCTACTCCTGACCCTATTCTACCTCCAGTAACTTCCCCCTGGCCATTTATCAATAATTAAGGGGTGAAACACTCCCATTTACCTCCCCGGACAGCAAGTTCTCTCTCTCCCTCAACCTCCCTCCTCACTCCAGTGCCTCCCCAGGGCATCCAAGGTCATAGCCCACTTCTTTACTTCCCCATAAAGCTGCCAGACACCTTTGGCCGCGCCCACACTGCTTAGAAAATGGTGTTCCAAGCCATTTGGGCGTTCTAGAGCGCGCTATAGTGCGTCCAGGCACTGTAGCCGCCCCCTGCCAAGCACCTCCGGCCACCTCGGGCCTCCCCAGCGTGCCCGACGAGACGCCTCGACGTCTCCAACACGGCAGCTGGTCGGCCCCCTCCTCCTTCTCCCTCCTCTCGCCCCAGCTGGCACGCGCGATGACCACCCGAGCGCACCAATAAGCAAGCTCACACGTGCGGTGCCACTGGCCCCTCCTGCTCCCTCTCTCTTCTTTCCCTCGCTCTGGACCGAACCCACGAGCACCCCAGACATGGCCACGCGTGCCCCCGTGACCCACATCAACGATAATGACCTCGCCGGCGCACAGGTCTACGGTGAGCCGTGCCTCGCCCACTTAAAGGCATCCCCGAGCCTCTCCCTCACCACCACTCACTCCTACCCACTCCAAATCGCCCCCCTATGTCCTCGGCTGTCCTCTAGGGGCACCCGAGCTCAAGATCGAGCTCGAGCTCCGCCGCTTCGGCTCGCCGGAGTTCGCGAGGTACAGGCCTCCCCCGCTCCTCCTCTGCCTTGATCTGGAACCCCCGAGCACCACTTATCATTTCCCCCATGTTTCCCCTCTCAGTAGCTTCCGAAAACGGCCGGAACCGCCGCCACCCGAAGCTCCTCTGCCGCGTGAACTCGTCACCGGCGAACCAGGCCACCCCGGTGGCCAACTCCACCTCCACCCGAATGGCGACTCTGCCCTGAGCATGCCGGTGCCCTTGGATCGCCTCGCCGTCGACCACAGCGACGCCAGTGAGCTCGCCTCCCTCTCTGGCCCGAGGTTGAAGACGACGGCCATGGGGCCCATTGGTCAGCCTCACATTCTGACGGGTGGGCCCCACCCATCAGGTTTAAACACACACGCGCGCGTACCGGTTCGCCCATCGGCTGAAGGCATATTTTGTGTTTATGCCTTCGACGTGGCAGCCTCGCGCGGGCTGGATCCTCTCTGGGCCTGCTGCATTGTGGTCCTTCTGGCCCAGTTGCACAGTGCCACTTCTCCTTTTTCTTTTTCCCTAAATTTGCAAAGATTCCTTAGGATTAAATATCAATCCAAATGCAATAATTCCAGTTCCTAAAATCTTGTGAAGTGGTGTACCGAGGCACGTGTGTGTGTGTGTTGTTTTCGAAAACGGATTAGATTTAAGATTTTTCGACTGTCCCAACCTTACATGCGCAACCAGTCTACCCTTATATGGGAAAGGGCATTATTGATTACCTAGGCCGATACTAGCTTGGAGCCCGCATTACTAGTGATGGGAGAGTCGTTGTTGCGTTCTCTCGGGACGGGGTCGTGCCAGGTAGGGCGGCCATGACTGTTTTCACAGGGCACCAGACAAACCGTTGGTACCCCGTGCTTGTGGTATGTGATGAATATGGGAGCGAGGCTCCACAATTTTAAGATGTGAAATGTTGGGCACAATGGTTACTACCAATCGAGTGGACTCTATGTTAGTGTCATCTAGGGAAAGATAGTGATCGGGTGCTTACCCCGGGTCCTTGAGGTACCGCGGGTCGTGGATGACACGAAAGTTCCCCGGATCTTGTGGGTAAAGTGTGGAACCTCTATAGAGTGTAAAACTATTCGAATAGCTGTGTCCACGGTCAATGACTGTTGGGCGGTGCTGCTTAAACTATGTCCAGAGGTTTACAAACAGTGTTTGTGTCTTGATAAAACTATTTGGGTTAAGTCAGATGGTTTGACACGATGATCAAGTTGGATTGGTGTCCAACTATGCTTATGTTGACATTTGTAACTTGTTCTTACGGATATCTGTACTCTCATGATGCATACCTTACATGTTGATAGATCATGTCATTGCACTCAAAACTAGCTTTCTGCGAACTACCTACTTAGTGTTATATCATTGCCTTATTGTGCCCTGTTCCAATCATGGGTTGCTTGCGAGTACATTCAAATCACTCATTGGCTTGCCACTGGTTATTTAATTGGCCAGGCATGGAAGAACAGGAGTTCAAAGAAGAGTTCTTTGGAGACGAACATGCGAACTAGGACGCTTTGAAGTCAGAATGCCTGTAGGGTTAAGGCAGATGGCTTGGGTTCTATTTATCGACAAAGATTTTCGTTGCTTAAGTTTATTTGGTATTCAGCCCTTGTGGCTTTATCTATGTAAGACTTGACCATAATGGTCATAATTTGTGTAAGACGGTATGTATGGATGTAAGACTCTTGTTATTCAGCTTCTGTGTGTTTAGTGAGCATTGATTTCTGGGATCACTGTACACATGCATTCAGCGATCACAACTTATGAGTCGGGGTCCCCACGAAGCTGGTATCAGAGCCATCCTGACTGTAGGAAGCCTTAGTTAGCATGGTCGTTAGTTAGGTTAAAACTATTTTCAAAACTATTACTAACTTTGAAAAACTATCTACACTTCTCTTCCCTTCTGAGTTTTTCAAAAACTAAGATATATTTTCCTTATTGAGCTCTTCCCCTTCAAAACTTTTGCAAATGGTCGCTAGTACCTTTAAGCCCCTGACCATCGGATTCCCTACAATCCTTGTGGGTAACCGAGAAGAAGACGTCTTGCCAGACATTCACCCACACCTTTTGAACACAAGCTTGGCGACACCATGACAAGATGGAAAATTCCTTCTCAATGATTGAGGAAACCAAGACTCGGAAGATGGTGACACCTTTGAATCCCAGGATGATGCAACCTGATTCTATGATGATCAGGGTGTATGATATGCATGATCATGATATACATCGCTAATAGAGCAATCATGTCCTTACCGTTGTTGTATCGGCAACCACCGGTGGATGAGAACCTCGCCATTTGGTCCGCCTCACTATAGTGAGCAGGAAACCGGTTCTCCTCATCCCCCGCTCTTGGTGTCGATGTTGTCATCAACGTAACCGACATGTTGGACCTCTACTATGCCTTGTTAATGTCATTGCATAAAGGATTACCTACTTGGTACCATCGACGCCTTAGAAGACAAAAATGGATCATCATGATTAAGAAGACAACAGAAGACCAAGTCAATGCCTGCTACGAGGAGCCACCTTCACCCCATCACTTCAACAGGCGAGAAGTTGTTGAAGAATCTTCAGGCTCAACCCGGATTGTTTCATCGAACAACTACAAGAGACGTAGCAACACCTGAGGAAAACCCAGAAGACTACACGAGCCACGGAGCAAAGCACGGCTACTGAATCCGAGAACCCCTAGGGTAGGATGAGTCGTGTACCCCCTATGCGCAGTCGAGTCTGTATGATGGTTCGAATAGAACCATGATTGTGTGTTGCTTGTTTTTATTTGTTTGTGTTTTGATATAAGTCGCACTCTTGCCCTAGGCAACAAGTACACGACTATATCACCCGCCTTATTTTGTTGTTTGTGTTTGGCCCTATTGACACTTGTTTGTTTGCACTTGCGCTATAGAACCCCCTTTAGGCATCTCCCCTCTATGCTACTTTTCCCTATCATCTCTCTCCTCAACTAAAGACAAGCAAGACAAGATGCACCAAGGATTCTACTTCGACAACAAACCAGCACTGGAGAACTTTTCTACAGCCTCCTCGACCAATTGAAACCCATAGAGTTACTGTCGGTGTCAAAACTGGCGGATCTCGGGTAGGGGGTCCCGAACTGTGCGTCTAGGCGGATGGTAACAGGAGGCAGGGGACATGATGTTTACCCAGGTTCAGGCCCTCTTGATGGAGGTAAAACCCTACGTCCTGCTTGATTGTTCTTGATAATATGAGTAGTACAAGACTTGATCTACCACGAGATCAGAGAGGCTAAACCCTAGAAGCTAGCCTATGGTATGATTGTATGTTGTCCTACGGACTAAAACCCTCCGGTTTATATAGACACCGGAGGGGGCTAGGGTTACACAGAGTCGGTTACAAGGAAGGAGATCTACATATCCGTATTGCCAAGCTTTCCTTCCATGCCAAGGAGGGTCCCATCCGGACACGGGACGAAGTCTTCAATCTTGTATCTTCATAGTCCAACAGTTCGGCCAAAGGATATAATCCGGCTGTCCAGATACCCCCTAATCCAGGACTCCCTCAGTATCCCCAAGAACCAGGCTTCAATGACGATGAGTCCGGCGCGCAGATTGTCTTCGGCATTGCAAGGCGGGTTCCTCCTCCGAATACTTCATAGAAGATTTTGAACACGAGGATCGTGTCCAGCTCTGCAAAACAAGTTCCACACACCACCATAGAGAGAATAATATTTTTACAAATCTAATCTGCCGACGCATTCCGCAGTGTGACATCACACCACAGCCAGGTCACCATTCGAATCGTTTTTCACAACCAACCTCAGCGTGTTTCGTGAGGCGGTTTCCTTGGCACGTCTTGTCGAAGCAGAGATCGTGTCCCCTTATTACGGGATTCCCATCAATACGGACGTGCGTAACCCAACTGCGACATCAATTTCGGCGCTTGGGGAATGCAGCGGAGCCATGGTGGGAAAATGCCCAACGTTACATGGCTCGAGGGCTCCTTCATGGAGACCATAAAGGGGTGGCAATCGGGGTGGTTCTACATCACCGAGCCGCACAACACCAACTGGGTGGCGGCCCATGAGCTTCGATCTAGAATCCCCACGCGGCTCATTTCCTGGAAGGAGAAGGGTGCTACGTCTTGAGCTTGCGTTGGTTTTCCCCGAAGAGGAAGGGATGATGTAGCAGAGTAGCATAAGTATTTCCCTCAGTTTTTTAGAATCAAGGTATCAATCCAGTAGGAGCCCACGCTCAAGTCCCTCGTACCTGCACAAAGCGATAACTACCCGCAACCAACGCGATTAGGGGTTGTCAAGCCCTTCACGGTCGCTTACGAGAGTGAGATCTGATAGATAAAATATTTTTGGTATTTTTGATATAAAGATGCAAAGTAAAAAGTAAAAGCAAAGTAAATAGCAAAACAATATAAAAGTGATGGAGACTGATATGATGAGAATAGACCCGGGGGCCATAGGTTTCACTAGTGGCTTCTCTCGAGAACATAAGTTTTCTATGGTGGGTGAACAAATTAATGTTGAGCAATTGACAGAATTGAGCATAGTTATGAGAATATCTAGGCATGATCATGTATATAGGCATCACGTCCGTGACAAGTAGATCGAAACGATTCTGCATCTACTACTATTACTCCACTCATCGACCGCTATCCAGCATGCATCTAGAGTATTAAGTTAAGAACAGAGTAACGCTTTAAGCAAGATGACATGATGTAGAGAGATAAATTCATGCAATATGAAATAAACCCCATCTTGTTATCCTTGATGGCAATGATACAATACGTGTCTTGCTGCCCCTTCTGTCACTGGGAAAGAACACCACAAGATCGAACCAAAAGCTAAGCACTTCTCCCATGGCAAGAACTACCAATCTAGTTGGCCAAACCAAACAGATAATTCGAAGAGACCTGCAAAGATAAACAATCATACATAAAAGAATTCAGAGAAGATTCAAATATTGTTCATAGATAGACTTGATCATAAACCCACAATTCATTGGTCTCAACAAACACACCGCAAAAGAAGAAGATTACATCGAATAGATCTCCACAAGAGAGGGGGAGAACATTGTATTGAGATCCAAAAAGAGAGAAGAAGCCATCTAGCTACTAACTATGGACCTGAAGGTCTGAGGTAAACTACTCACACTTCATCGGAGAGGCTATGATGATGTAGAAGCCCTCCGTGATGACGGCCCTCTCCGGCGGAGCTCCGGAACAGGCCCCAAGATGGGATCTCGTGGATACAGAAAGTTGTGGCGGTGGAATTAGGTTTTTGGCTCCTGTCCTGATCGTTTGGGGGTACATGGGTATATATAGGAGGAAGGAGTACGTCGGTGGAGCACCGAGGGTCCCACGAGGCAGGGGGGCGCGCCCTAGGGGGGGCGCCCCTACCCTCGTGAGCACCTCTTTGCTTCCTTGCAGTAGGGTCCAAGTCTCCTGGATCATGTTTGTCGGATTTCAGGTTCCGGCAGACCCTTGAGGTTCGAACACTGGGGTGCGCACGGAGATTTCCCCTCATACCTACCCGCACCCCTCCGCCTCGCTAAGATCTAAGCTATGGGAAGAACAACACGAGAGACACAGTGTTTATACTGGTTCGGGCCACCATTGTGGTGTAATACCCTACTCCAGTGTGTGGCGTGGTGGATTGCCTCTTGGGCTGATGATGAACAATACAAGGAAGAACAGCCTCGCGTGGGTCTGTTCTTGGCCGGGGCGATGAACTGCTGGGAGGAGTTTAGTCACCCTTCTCTCTCTCTCTCTTCGATTGTCGATGCCCCCCTCCCTTGGGGGTGGCTAGTCCTATTTATAGAGGCCCTGGTCCTCTTCCCAAATATCGAGCGGGAAGGGAGCCAACAACGGCGGGCTAATTTGAAGGGGGACAGCTAGTACCAGCTATCCTGACAAAAGTAGTCTTCGCCTGCACAAAGCTCTGGTGGTGACGCCGTCTTGGGCTCCACAATGACCTCCGTCTTGCAGTCCTCCTGGTCCTGGTCTTGTTGCACTGAAATGGCAACCTTTGCCTGATGCCTCGGTACTCCGCGGCTGCGCTTGCCCCCTTGGCACCAAAGAGGAAAGGAGGACACTGCGCGGGCTGGCACCCGCCTGGCACCCTTGGTCGTCATGGCTTGCGTCACGGGCACCTCGTGAGGTACCCCGCCTTGATCTCTCCGCCTCCTCGCGAGCTAGCCTGATGAGGCCATGCCTGAGGAAGCTCCGCGTCGTCCGCCCCACGAGGCTTGGCCCCTCGCGAGGGTCTTGGGTCTGTGTTGGTGAAGATGGGCCATGTTGGGCCCCCCCTTTGAGCCACGCCGCAGGCCGCAGGTAGGCAAGTCTGGGGACCCCCGTTCCCAGAACGCCGACAGTAGCCCCCGGGCCCAAGGCGTGCCCGGGCCTGGCCGTGCAGGGAGGCGAAAGGGCAAGAGCGAAGCGCCACGGGCCCTAACAGCCTGCGATCTTGGGCGCCGCATGGCGGTTGATTGGACGTGGGCGTCTCCACTTCCCCATGGCGCCTCGGCAACTTCACGGGTTGGACAAGTCCCTGCATGCAAAGCGGGTCATAATTACCTGCGATCGTGGGGGCCGTCGGTTGGCCCTCGCCAGCTATATGTACGGATCGGCACGCGCCCTTCCAATTCATCCCCCCTTGCTTCTCCTTCTTCTTCATGGCCCCGTTGAGGAGGTTCTCGGCCGCAGAGAAGGGGAAGGCTCGCCAGGTTGAGCCTGCCTCTCCCCCGCCCAAGCGCGGCCGAGGGCGCCCTCGCAAACATCCTGTGGCCACCACGGCAGCTCCCCGCGGCCATGGAGGCGATTTTCAGCAAGGCGACGGGCGGATTGCTGCGGCCGGGGGGCGCGCTCCGGTCGCGCGTCCACCTAGGCCGCGCTTTCGCGCTTCAGAGGTGCTGCCGGAGTTCGTCGTGTGGTCGGCGGAGCCGACTAGCACCCGGCTTCCGCTTCCTCGCTTCCTCCTCGGCAAGCTCCCGGCCGGCGCCCCGGGCGGCCTCTGGCTTCAGGCCGACGGCTGCTACAGCCGGGCCTCATGGGCTTCATTGGAGGTCTCCGCAGCCGGGAGCCTGGCCCTGGCCTGCGGTTGGCAGACGTTTGCCCGCGCGCGTGGCCTGAGCCGTCGTTGCACCCTGCACTTCAAGTTTGACGGCGATGCCACCCTCTACGTGAGGGTGTTTGGGGAAGATGGTCGCCGCGCAGGGTGCTGCCCCGAGGGCGACGACCGCGGCCGGGAACCCAACTCCGGCGATGATGGAGAGGACAGCGCTCGCGTGACTGGCGGCGCTCGGGGTTCCCCAAGCTTCTCCGGTTCTTCTTCAGGCGGCAACTCTTCCAGCGGTGGCAGGGGTCAGCCTCCACGCCGCCGCATCTGCTTGGGAGGTGGTAGCGTGTTCGCCCGCCGTCGCGCCCCGGTGAAGCGCGAGAGGGAGTCTGCCTGAGCCCCGGAGGCAGCTCGAGTCTTCCCTGCAGGCCGGTGTGAGGCGAGCTGCGCCTGATCTGTTCTTTCTTTTCCTTTTTCCTGCGTAAAAAAGACAGTAGTGTGGAGCCCCGTGGGGGCGTGTTTGGGTTATTGCTGTTAATCATCGTTTTGCTTCCGTTATCGTGCCTTCCGGCTACGTTCCCGTGTGTGGATAGTTCCCGGCCCCCAGGCGTGGGGGGGGGGGGGACCGACCCAGGCCCTATGTTCGTGTCGTGATGCCCGTGGGGCACGGACTGGAGGGGTGCTCCTGTAATGGACCCAGGTCGTGGACCCTTTGAACGATTAGGACAGGAACACTCGCGAGGGCGCTCGGCTGTCCCCCCCCTCGCGAGGCCTTGCACAAGAGAAATTGAGGCAGGAGAGTGAAAAGTCGAAGAACCACGAGCCAAAGACGGCAACAACTTCAATAAAACTTCGAATGAGAAGGAACAAGCCAACTGCGGAAAGCAAATGAAAAGCCGCGTCCGACACCTAATCTAGTCTTCGACGTCTTCTCACCAGCGCGGAGCTAAGTGCTGCCACTGGGCGTGGGAGGGAGCCCCAGGGCCTAAGGCCGGCGCTCCTGAGACTCCGGGGCGTGTACAGCCCCAACTCATTATTACGTGAGAGTGTCACGGGCGGCGAGCTTCACAGGCGTTGGTCTTCTTCACAGGCTCCGGGCCTTTTCCAAAACGCGACAGCTTCACAGGCATTCGCCTTCTTCACAGGCTCTGGGCCTTTTCCAAAACACGACACACAGACATTCGCCTTCTTCACAGGCTCTGGGCCTTTTCCAAAACGCGACAGCTTCATAGGCATTCACCTTCTTCACAGGCTCCGGGCCTTTTCCAAAACGCGACAACTTCACAGGCATTCGCCTTCTTCACAGGCTCTGGGCCTTTTCAAAAACGCGACAGCTTCACAGGCATTCGCCTTCTTCACAGGCTCTGGGCCTTTTTAGGGGTAGAACCTCCGGAGGTGCTGGATGTTCCATGCGTTCTGGACCGGCACCCCCTCCTGAGTCTCCAAGCGCGTGGAGCCGGGCCTGGAAACATGAACAACTTTGAACTGGCCCTCCCACATGGGAGAGAGCTTGTGCAGCCCCTCCCTGGAGAGAACCCGCCTGAGCACGAGGTCTCCTACCTCGAGAGTTCTGGGGCGGATGTTGTGGCAGTGATATCACCGCAGTGCTTGTTGGTACCTCGCCGCTCGCAGCGCAGCTTCTCGGCGACATTCCTCCCCCAGCACGAGGTCCATCCCCCGCATGGCGTCCTGCTGTGCCTCGTCGAACGCCAGGACCCGCGCGGAGCGACGTCTGACCTTGTGAGGGAGGACCGCTTCGGCTCCGTAGACCAGGAAGAACGGGGTCTCTCCAGTCGGCTTGGTCGCGGTTGTGCGGATGGACCATAACACGGACTGAAGCTCGTCGTACCAACCTCTGCCGCAGGCCTCCAGCTTCTTCTTGAACGTCCTGGTCTTGAGGCCCCTCAGGACCTCTGCATTGGCTCGCTCGGCCTGGCCGTTGCTTCGGGGGTGTGCCACCGAAGCGTAGCATATCTGCGTTCCAAGGTTAGCATAGTATGTTTTGAAGAGGTTACTGGTGAACTGCGAACCGTTGTCCGTGATGATGCGGTTCGGCACCCCGAACAGGCTCACGATGCCCTTGATGAACTTGACCGCGGAACCCGCGGGAATGGTGCGGACAGCCTCTACTTCAGCCCACTTGGTGAACTTGTCCACGGCGACGTAGAGGTAGCAGTAGCCCCCTGGCGCCCGAGGAAACGGGCCCAAGATGTCCAGCCCCCAGACAGCGAATGGCCACGAAAGGGGTATAGTCTGCAGGCCTCTTGCTGGCTGATGGATCTGCTTGGCGTGGAACTGGCAGGCCTCACAAGCTTTCACTAGTTCGACGACGTCATTGAGCGCGGTGGGCCAATAAAACCCACTGCGGAACGCCTTGCCGACGAGGGTCCGTGATGATGAATGATGTCCACAGTCTCCGCCGTGTATATCTTCCAGCAATTCCTTCCCTTGCTCCCTGGAGATGCAGTGTAGGGATACATCGTTTGGTCGCTTCTGATAGAGCTCCCCATCCTTGATGCAGTATGCCATGGCCTGGCGTGCCACTCGCTCCGCTTCCTCCTCCTTCTCCGACAGGGTCCCTTTTGTTAAGTAACTCCGGAGCTCCGTGATCCAGCATCCCTCCTGAGGTTCCATCGTCAGGAGCAGGCATGCTCCTGAGGCCGGGCCACAGGCCGGAGCTCCTAAGGCAGGTGGCTGGGGGAGCTTCTCCCGAGGCCGAGCCGTGTTTGACAATGACGGCAGGGCTGAGGGCTTGAAGAGCCGCTCCTCGAAGACGCCAGGCTCCTGAGGTAACCGCCCGGACGCCCGTTTGGCGATGTCGTCGGCCTCCTGATTGGTGCCACGGGGCACATGCTGCAACTCCAACCCCCAAAACTGCTTCTCCATCCTGCGGACCTCCGCAAGGTAGGCCTCCATGTGCTCATCTTTCGGCTCGTACACCTTGTTGGAGAAATTGACAAGGAGCTGCGAATCGCCCTTGATGGTGAGGCATTTCACCCCCAGGGCAGCTGCGGCCTTCAAGCCCGCTATTAAACCTTCATACTCCGCTATGTTGTTGCAGACCTTTTCACCTTGCTGGAAACAGAGCTGCACAGCGTAGTAGAGCTTGTCCTGAGTGGGCGATATAAGCACCGCCCCAGCCCCAGCACCATGCCTGGAGAATGCCCCATCGAAGTACATGACCCAGCCTTCTGGCGCCTCGCTTCCCGGGGAGAGGGACCGATCCTCGTCGGCCTTGAGGCCTGGTGCCTCTGTCCATTCTGCCACAAAATCCGCCAATGTTGCTCCCTTGATGACTCTGGTCGTGCTGAATTCGAGCTGAAACACTTGCAGTTCTATGTTCAACTCAGGACCCTTCCAGCTGAGTTAGGGATCCTGAGCACTCTCTCTAGGGGGTATGACGAGACGACCTTGATGGGGTGACCTTGAAAATAGTGCCGCAGCTTGCGCGAGGCCACCAGTAGCGCGAGGAGGAGTTTCTGAGGCATGGGGTACCGTGCCCTCGCATCCCGCAACACCGTGCTGACGAAGTACACCGGGTGCTCGACGAGGTTGGGTGCATCAGTGCTGGCGGCTCCCTTCGGAGACCATGGCACCTCTTGAGGCGATGAGGCCTCCTAAGGCTGGCCATCTGGGGGAGGGGCCTCTTCCACCTCCGGTGCACTCCTCTGCGGTGGCTGATCCTCCTCAGCCACGGTGGCGGTTTCTGTGGGCCTTCCTTGTTCCTGTTTTGCCTTGTCCCGGGCTGCTGCTGCGGTTTTGATTCGACGCTCCTCTCTTACCGCCACCGGGGCTGCGCTGGCGGAGTATGGAGTGGCGGCGAGGTAAAGCACCAGGGGCTCTTGAGGGCGCGGAGCCACCATGACTGGCGGGCTGGTCAGGTATCTCTTGAGATCCTGGAACGCCTTGTCGGCCTCTTCAGTCCACTCAAAGGGCCCCCTTTTCTTCATTAGCTGGAAGAGGGGCTCTTGGAGATGAAGCGCCCTAGCGCGGTCACGTGCCCAGTGAGCTTCTGCATTTCTCTGAAGGTCTTTGGCGGGCTCATGTCTTCCACCGCCTTGACCTTTTCTGGGTTAGCCTCGATGCCTCAGTGGGACACGAGGAAACCCAAGAGCTTGCCCGAGGGGACTCCGAACACACACTTCTCTGGGTTGAGCCGTAGATTCACTGTGTTGAGGCTCGTGATGGTTTCCTCCAGGTCTTGTATCAGGGTCCTGGCCTCCCGAGACTTTACCACAATGTCATCGACGTAAGCTTCAACATTCTTCCTGAGCTGCGGGCCCAAGGCGATGTGCATCAGCCGCTGAAAGGTCGCCCCTACGTTACGCAGCCCGAATGGCATACATGTGTAGCAGTACACCCCACACGGGGTTAGGAAGGCTGTCTTTTCGACGTCTTCTACCGCCATCTTGATCTGGTGATACCCAGAGAAGGCATCCAAGAAGCATAGCAGGTCGCATTCCGCGGTGGAATCGACGATTTGGTCGATGCGCGGGAGCGGGAACGGATCTTGCAGGCATGCTTTGTTGAGGTTGGTGAAGTCGACACACATGCACTCCTTCCCTCCCTTCTTTGGCACAACGACAGGGTTGGCCAACCAATCCGGGTATCGGACCTCGCGAATGACCCCAGCGGCTGTCGGCGTTCTGGGAACGGGGGTCCCCAGGCTTGCCTGCCTGCGGCCTGCGGCGTGGCTCAAAGGGGGCCCGGCACGGCCCATCTTCACCAACACAAGACTCAAGAGCCTCGCGAGGGGCCAAGCCTCGCAGGGCGGACGACGCGGAGCTTCCTCAGGCGCGACCTCATCACGCTGGCTCACGAGGAGGCGGAGAAATCAAGGCGGGGTACCTCGCGAGGTGCCCGTGACGTAAGCCATGATGACTCAGGGCGCCAGGCGGGTGCCAGCCCGCGCAGCGTCCTCCTTTCCTCTTTGGTGCAAAGGGAGCAAGCGCAGCCGCGGAGTACCGAGGAATCAGGCAAAGGTTGCCATTTCGGTGCAACGAGACCAAGACCAGGAGGACTACAAGATGGAGGTCACCGTGGAGCCCAAGACGGCATCATCACCAGAGCTTTGTGCAGGCGAAGACTACTTTTGTCAGGATAGCTGATACTTGTTGTCCCCCTTCAAATTAGCCCGCCATTGTTGGCTCCCTTCCCGCTCAATATTTGGTAAGAGGACCAGGGCCTCTACAAATAGGACCAGCCGCCCACAGAGCAAGGGGTTGGAAAAAAGGAAGGGGAGACTCGATAGAGAAGTTGGAAGCATAGAGAGGGGAGAGAGAGAGAGAAAGGTGGCTGAACTCCTCCCAGCAGTTCATTGCCCCAGCCAAGAGCAGACCCTCGCGAGGCTGTTCTTCCTTGTATTGTTCATCATCATCAGCCCCAAGAGGCAATCCACCCACCACACACTGGAGTAGGGTATTACACCACAACGGTGGCCCGAACCAGTATAAACCTTGTGTCTCTTGCGCAGTTCTTTCAGTAGTTTAGGTCCTTGCGAGACGGAGAGGTAGAAGACGTAATCTTCGCGCGCACCCTAGAGTTCGATCCTTAAGGGTCTGCCGGAACCTGAAATCCGACATTTGGCGCGCCAGGTAGGGGTGAGCCGGAGTTTGTCTTCCACCGCACCGTTCTCCTCCGACCGTCGCGTCCATGTCCGACGCTCGTCGGGCCCGCGCCGAGCGCCGGGCCGCCATCGCTCCCCGCGTCGCCCATACGGCGCACGTCGGCAGACGTCCTCATCGTTCCCCATCACCTGCCATCAATGCCGCCACCGGCCCGACATGGGGCGAGTAGCAAGCGTCGTCTCAGCATCCATTCGTGCGGCAAGACGGCTGCACCGCTACTCCATCGCTCACACCAGCTGGTTCTTCGTCCCGCGCGCTCCGCGCACCCTTGGAGGCTCGAGCTGCGCTCATCGCGGCAAACGAGCTCCTGCGCTACCGTCCCGTCGACGACGTCTACGAAGAGTGGCTCGACCGCGTCGCCGAGCTCGTCTGCGCCGCGGGGGGCTCTCCCGCGACGTCCATTCCGCTGCGCCACACCCCGCCCCGCGTGGGCGACGAAGCTCCGGGGGCGTACCAACCGCCTCCTCTCCAAGAAGACGCCATGGCTCCAAGGCGCGTGGCCCCTGGGTGGAACCCGCTCCGTCGGGTGCCAGCGCAGCAAGAACGGAGCTGCCAAGAAGTCCCTCGCCCGCAAGGAGCTGCCCGGGCGCTCCCTGCTCCGGCACGCCGCGACCCTGCTCCGGCTCCGGCATGCCAAGACCCCGCGCTGCTCCTAGCTGCAGCGCGTGGGGACCCTCAAGACCGAGCTCTCCACCTGCTGAAGCCTTTCATGGCCACCGCAGGCTGCCGTGCCTACACCACCGAGCTGCGCAGCGTTGCATGGCCCGGCAAGTTCAAGCCAGACCTGCCTCCCCGTTACGACGGCACGACTGACCCTGCAGAGTTCCTCCAGCTCTATGAGCTGGGCATCGAAGCTGCCAGCGGGGACGAGAAGGTCATGGCGAACTGGTTCCCCATGGAGCTCGCACCTGGCTCCTGAATCTGGCTCCAGGCACGATCTCTTCCTGGGACCAGATGCGCACCCGCTTCATCGCCAACTTCCAAGGTACTCGCGACCGGCCAACCGCCGTGAGCGACATGTGCCGCATCAAGCAACAACCCGGAGAGACCCTGCAAAAGTACATCCAGCGCTTCAACAGCGCGCGCCTCATGATCCCCATGGTGTCCGAGGAGGCCATCATCTCGGCCTTCTCCGATGGTGTGCGTGACGTCAAGATGAAGGAGGAGCTGGCGATGCATGAAGACCTGTGCACCTCCCTGGAGCTGTTCAACTTGGCGACCAAGTGCGCCAGGGCTGAGGAGGGACGCCTCTCCCTCCTCGAGCTACCTGCCGCAGACCCAGAAGAGAAGAAGCCCAAGGCCAAGGACGTGAAGCGCAAGGGGGCTGCCGTGCTCGCAGCAGAACCAGACACCAAGCGGGGCAAAGATCTGCCTGAGTCCTCCAGGGGCGGCCGGTACTGTGTGTACCACGACCTCCACACCCACAACGCCAACGAATGCCAAGAACTCCGCGCCGTGCGAGAAGGAAGGATCGACCGTTGTCCCGAACGCGCCGATCGGGGCTACCGCTGAGGAGGAAGAAACGCAGGACGCTGGGAAGACCGCGGCCCGTGCCAAGGGTGGCGCGATCAACCTCGCGAGGATCACTGGCGAGACCTGCCTCGCGAGGGGGACTAGAGGGATCAGCCTCGTGAGGATCGCCCACAGGGCAACGCAGGCCTCCCTCCACTGCCGCCTCAGCCAAGGAGAAACGAGGACTGCCATCGAGACGAAGGGGCTGGGGGCTTCCAGGAGCCACGCACAATCGCCTGCATCCTGGGCGGAGCTCAAGCCCCAGCCTCACAATGCATCTTCAAGCAGTTTGCCCGCGAAGTGAATGCAGTCCTCCCCAGGCTTGAAGCAACGCGCCCTCTCAGGTGGTCGGCCTGCTCCATCACATTTAGCTCAGCGGATCAACTCAAGTGTGCGGCCACAGCCGGGGTCCTCCCGATGCTTTGCTCCCCAGTCATCAGCAATGTACTGGTCACCAGGACCCTCATCGACGGTGGGGCGGGGCTCAACGTCCTGTCCGTGGAAACGTTCAACAATCTCCAAGTGCCCTACGACCAGCTTCAGCCAACCAAGCCCTTCTCCGAAGTCACCGACGGCTCCACGGTCCCGATTGGGCAGGTCCGCCTCCCCGTCACCTTCGGGGCACGCAACAACTACCGCACCGAGCTCATCGACTTCGATGTCGCCCACATCCGCCTGCCGTACAACGCCATCCTTGGGTACCCAGCGCTGGCCAAGTTCATGGCCGTAACTCCCCATGGCTACAACGTCCTCAAGATGCCAGGAAGTGGCGGAGTCATCACGGTGCCCTGTGAAGAGAAGGACACAGTGTGTTCCCTGGAGCGGGCTTTCAGGCCGCATCACTGGAAGACCCGGATCGCGGAAGCAGGAGGCTTCCCGAGACCACCCCCAAGAAGAAGAAGAAGACATCGTCTGGACCAGCCCCTCGGGATGCAGGCCCCTCAGGGCCCGCATCTGCCCAGGGGAACCTCCTTCCATCGCATAGGAAAGTGCGCCCGGCACCCTCCTTAGGCAGGGCTCGGGGGCTCTCCCCTGGAGGGCCACCGACCTGGCCAAGGTCATGAGGGAGGCGCTTGGGCACCACATGGAGGCGTGTTACGAAGCACGTTTCCCTCAAGAAGGAGCAGGGCAAGGAAGGTCAGACCTGCAGGAGTTCGTCGACAAGGCCATTCAAGAACTACAGGAATCAAGAATCATGAGAGGTTGCCGCCGTCTACCGGCTGTGGCTCTCCATCCAGGCGAGGATGGTAGGCTGTGCGTCTGCATTGACGTACCAGGGATCAACCAAGTCGCTACGATGGAGCGCCTCTGGCCCTCGCGAGTGGGGCGCTGCGGGGGTCCGCCCCACAGCTACGTCCGCATGCCTTACGGCTTGCCGAGCGCGGCTGCAACGCGCCAGCGCCTCATGAGGGGCATCATGGAGGCTCAAGAAGACAGGCGATCCGCAGCCTTGGCGGAGATGGAGATGATTCGCGAAGAGCTACCAGTGCCTCAGGAGCCACCCGAGGCCCCTGGGCATGGGGGCTCGTGAGGATCAGCTTCCGCAGCCCACCGAGTCTGCTGCACCAACACCCGTTCGCCCTCGAAACCTTCAGGTGACATCTTACAAGTTTCATTTCCAACTGGGAGGGCCCTCCCAGGGCTGCATCGTTCCCAGGCCGCGTGGGTCCGTCCCTGCGGTATGTATCCCTTTTATTTCATGTTGTTAGCTTGCTTTGTTGGGGGCGCCCCTCGGGCTGCATCATCCCCAAGCCGCTCGGGCCAGGCCCAGCGGCATGTATCTCCCTTGTGTTTATTTCCAGCTATGCATTCGCCCGTCATGCTTGATTACTTGATGCCTGTCCACGGCACCTCTTCTTCTCCATGTCGACCACTTGCACGTTAAAGGGGGGGTACCTGAGCATCACGACTCAGGGCTCTTACTGGCTCTCCAGCCCTCACCCTCTGGCCATGTCCACGGCATCGCGACCTGGCATACCAGCGACGGCTGAGACAAGCTCGAGGGCCGGGACCCGAGGACGTAGAGTGCCGGCATCTAACCAAATTTGCAGGAACACAACATAAGATAAGGCCCAGTGCCAGGCGCAACCCGCCTAGAGGTAGGGCCCCGTGAGTCCCACGCTGGCTCACGGGTGCCCAGATACACCTCAACTAGCCCTGTCGTGCCGGCCACGTGTCAGGGCGGGGCTGTACACGCCCCAGGGGCTCCTCCCGGAGGGGAGCCCCCTCCCACGTACCAGTGGAAGCACCATGCTCCGTGCTGGCTGACGACACTGCCGAGGAGCGGCTATGCCCGTACACATGCGGAAGCGCTATGCTCCGCGCTGGTGATAAACAACTGAGGGTGGCCCCCGGGCCGCATCAACCTCAGGGAGCCCAGAGCTCAATGTCTAGCCTCATCGCAACGCCTCCCCTCGGGAGCGCCGCGCGAGGGGGCTGGGCACGGGGGCTGCGCCTAGGTCACGCCCAGACGTACGCCACCCAGCCAGGCCCCTCGGGCCTGGTTCGCCGCATGTCTCTCCCCGAGCGGAGCCAAGGTATGAAGGATGTTTGAGCGTCAAGGGGGACCCCTGAGCATCGCGACTCAGGGGCCTAACTGGTCCCGTAGCCCCTCACTCCTTAGTTCCAAAAGGCTAGTGCTGGGTGAGGCACGCGCAGGGCCGGGCTCTGCAGACGTAGAACGGTGGTCCCACTTGCATCTCACCTCATCACTTGCTGTTTACGCGTCAAGGGGGACTCCTGAGCATCGCGACTCAATAGCCTAACTGGCTCCGTAGCCCCTCACTCCTTTGGTCCCGTCCTGGTTTCCGGTCAGGGCTAATGCTGGGTGAGGTACGCGCGGAGCCGGGCTCGGGAGACGTAAAACGGAAGATCCACCTACATCACACCTCCCTACTTGTTGTTCGTGCACCAAGGGGGACTCCTGAGCATCGCGACTCAGGAGCCTAACTGTCTCCGTAGCCCCTCACTCCTTTGGTCCCGTCCTGGTTTCCGGTCGGGGCTAATGCTGGGTGAGGTATGCGCGGGGCCGGGCTCTGCCGGCGTAGAACACAAGCAAGTAGGGAAGAAAAGCATAAAATTCAAGCAATTTAAAAGCAAATATTACAGTCCATACTGTCGTCTCAATACCAAACGCGAGTTTAAACGCCTCCCCGAGGCATGATGCATGTGCAGGAATTAAAAGCAGGACAGGAGCGGTAGCGAAGTCACTCGGCGGCGGTAGAGCAGCGCAGGTGGCCCCGCCTCATGGAGCAGCAGGACCGGCAGCATCCTACTTCGACTTGGTACTGAAGGCCCGGAACTTCCCCAGCAGAGCCTCCGCGCGACCCTTCACGGCCTCGGCAGCGGCGGCAGCACCCTCGCCGCTTACTGGCTCCAACAGGCTGTCGAGGTCGGCGCTAGGGTCGCGAAAGTAGATGTGGGTGAAGACCCGCGTCAGCGCAGCAGAAGACAGGACACGCGCCTCGGCCTCGGCCATGGGGCCAAGGCCAAGGGTGACATCCTCAAGAGCACGAACCAGGAAGGGAAGCAGCTTGGCGGGGCCATCCTCGGCGCCGGCCAGCGGGCTCTCCAGGCCACTGGCATAGAGCATCTTCAGCGAAGCACGAGCCTTCTTCTCCATGTCTATGAAGGCCACGCGATCCTCGGCAAGTCCAGAGCAGGAGAGTACCAAGCTTCAGCCGGAGGCTGACGAGGCGCCATGGCTTCCTAGGTCACGCGGACGGAGTAGATCTGGAAATTTGGAGGAAGAAAGGGGAGGCACAAGAAAGGGGACCTGAGCAGCAACCGGAGAAAGCAAAAGGCAAAGTCTGGGCAAATGCCGCTCCTTTATCAACCTGCGCGGTTGCTGAAGCACTTGCGTCCAATCAACCGCCACGCGGTGCCCAAGGCCGCAGGCTGTTAGGGCCCGCGGTGCTTCGCCCTCGCCCTTTCGCCTCTCAGCACGGCCAAGTCCGGGCGCGCCTTGGGCCCGGGGGCTACTGTCGGCGTTCTGGGAATGGGGGTCCCCAGACTTGCCTGCCTGCGGCGTGTCTCAAAGGGGGCCCGGCACGGCCCATCTTCACCAACACAAGACTCAAGACCCTCGCGAGGGGCCAAGCCTTGCGGGGCGGACGACGCGGAGCTTCCTCAGGCGCGGCCTCATCAGGCTGGCTCACGAGGAGGCGGAGATATCAAGGCGGGGTACCTTGCGAGGTGCCCGTGACGTAAGCCATGACGACTCAGGGCGCCAGGCGGGTGCCAGCCCGCGCAGCGTCCTCCTTTCCTCTTTGGTGCAAAGGGAGCAAGCGCAGCCGCGGAGTACCGAGGCATCAGGAAAGGTTGCCATTTCGGTGCAACGAGACCAAGACCAGGAGGACTACGAGACGGAGGTCACCGTGGAGCCCAAGACAGCATCATCACCAGAGCTTTGTGTAGGCGAAGACTACTTTTGTCAGGATAGCTGATACTTGCTGTCCCCCTTCAAATTAGCCCGCCATTGTTGGCTCCCTTCCCGCTCAATATTTGGGAAGAGGACCAGGGCCTCTATAAATAGGACCAGCCGCCCACAGAGCAAGGGGTTGGAAAAAAGGAAGGGGAGACTCGATAGAGAAGTTGGAAGCATAGAGAGGGGAGAGAGAGAGAAAGGTGGCTGAACTCCTCCCAGCAGTTCATTACCCCAGCCAAGAGCAGACCCTCGCGAGGCTGTTCTTCCTTGTATTGTTCATCATCATTAGCCCCAAGAGGCAATCCACCCACCACACACTGGAGTAGGGTATTACACCACAACTGTGGCCCGAACCAGTATAAACCTTGTGTCTCTTGCGCAGTTCTTTCAGTAGTTTAGGTCCTTGCGAGACGGAGAGGTAGAAGACGTAATCTTCGTGCGCACCCCAGAGTTCGAACCTTAAGGGTCTGCCGGAACCCGAAATCCGACAGTGGCTTCTAATTTGCGGGTCTCTTGGACGATGAAGGCCTGCTTTTCTGTGGACTGCCGCCTGGCCTTCTGCTTCACAGGGCACACGTTGGGGCACACATTGAGGTGACGCTCGATTACTCTCCTAGGGATCCCTGCCAACTGGTCAGGCTCCCAAGCGAATACCTTCTTGTTTGCGCGCAGGAACCCGACCATGGCCTCCTCCTGCTCGGGTTCGAGGTTGGCGCCTATGGTGAAAGTGGCGTTGGTGGACCCGTCCTCATCGACGGGTATCTGCTTGGTTTCTGCCTTGTCATGGGTGAACAACTGTTTCTTCTTGGCGGGCGTAGCCCCCTTGGGCTCGGGGGTCTCCAAGTCGGCGGGCTGTGCCGCCGCCGCCGTCTTGAAGGCGAGCTTGAGCACCCGCAGCGGGTCTCCGGTGTCCCCGTGCATGCTGAGGACACCGCTGCTCCCGGGCATCTTCATGAGGTTGTACGCTGGGTGCGTCGCGGCCATGAACTGGGCCAATGCTGGGTAGCCGAGGATGGCGTTGTAGGGGAGGCCGATGGGGGCGATGTCGAAGTCGACCAGCTCCGTGCGGAAGTTGTTGTAGGTGCTGAAGGTTGTTGGGATCCGGATCTGTCCCAAGGAGCTGGATGATCCGCCCCCAACGCCTGAGAAGGGCCGGCTGGGTTGCAGCCGTTCCAGGGGTATGCAGAGGAGGTTGAAGGCCTTGACCGAGAGCACGCTGAGGCCCGCACCGCCATCGATGAGAGTTCTGGTGATGGCCACCTGGTAGATGGTGGGGGTGCACAGCATGGGGAGCGCACTCGAGCAGGCCGAGTTGGAGGGGTGGTCCTCCGAGCTGAAGGTCAGGCCGGCCTTGGGCGCCGCCCGGTCCGGGAGATCCCCCTGCTGCGTGGAAGCGGCGCTGACCCGGCGGATGAACGACTTGATGTGGTGACTTGTAGGCGGCGCCTACGAGCCGCCCAGGAGGGCCGCGACAACCGGGGGTGTTGGTGTAGCGCGATGGGCGGGGAAAAGGCTGCAGGGCTCTTCCCAAGAGGCCACAGAGGCTGCCGGCAGGTGGAGCAGCCATGTGCGCGGAGCGCCGGTGAGGGCCATGGGGAGCTAGTTGGCCATGACCCTATCGTCACCTCCAGCTTCGAGGAGGGCCTCCTCGCTCGCCAGCAAGAAGGCCAGCGGATCTGTCGTGCCGCCGTAGCGCGGCGGCGTCGTTGGCTTGAACTTGTCCGGCCATCGTACCCGTTGCAGGGCTGGGGCCAGGGCTCGGAGCCCCCTGGCCCCCGTGCTGGCACCGGCGGCCGGAGCGGGCGACGCGCTACTCATCGCGAGGTAGGCCGTGGTGGTGGCGGAAGAGAAAACTCCGGTGCACCCCTACCTGGCGCGCCAAATGTCGGATTTCGGGTTCCGGCAGACCCTTGAGGTTCGAACACTGGGGTGCGCGCGGAGATTTCGCCTCATACCTACCCGCACCCCTCCGCCTCGCTAAGATCTAAGCTATGGGAAGAACAACACGAGAGACAGTGTAATACCCTACTCCAGTGTGTGGCGTGGTGGATTGCCTCTTGGGCTGATGATGAACAATACAAGGAAGAACAGCCTCGCGTGGGTCTGTTCTTGGCCGGGGCGATGAACTGCTGGGAGGAGTTCAGTCACCCTTCTCTCTCTCTCTCTCTCTCTCTCTCTCTCTCTCCGATTGTCGATGCCCCCCTCCCCTGGGGGTGGCTAGTCCTATTTATAGAGGCCTTGGTCCTCTTCCCAAATATTGAGCGGGATGGGAGCCAACAACGGCGGGCTAATTTGAAGGGGGACAGCTAGTACCAGCTATCCTGACAAAAGTAGTCTTCGCTTGCACAAAGCTCTGGTGGTGATGCCGTCTTGGGCTCCACAATGACCTCCGTCTCGCAGTTCTGCTGGTCCTGGTCTTGTTGCACCGAAATGGCAACCTTTGCCTGATGCCTTGGTACTCCGCGGCTGCGCTTGCCCCCTTGGCACCAAAGAGGAAAGGAGGACACTACGCGGGCTGGCACCCGCCTGGCACCCTTGGTCGTCATGGCTTGCGTCACGGGCACCTCGTGAGGTACCCCGCCTTGATCTCTCCGCCTCCTCACGAGCCAGCCTGATGAGGTCGTGCCTGAGGAAGCTCCGCGTCGTCCGCCCCGCGAGGCTTGGCCCCTCGCGAGGGTCTTGGGTCTGTGTTGGTGAAGATGGGCCGTGTTGGGCCCCCCTTTGAGCCACGCCGCAGGCCGCAGGCAGGCAAGTCTGGGGACCCCCGTTCCCAGAACACCGACAACGTTCGGTGAGAAAATCACGTTCCCGAAGATTTTATTCCGTTTGGACTCCGTTTGATATTCTGTTTCTTCGAAACACTGAAATAGGCAAAAAACAGCAATTCTGGGCTGGGCCTCCGGTTAATAGGTTAGTCCCAAAAATAATATAGAAGTGGAAAATAAAGCCCAATATAGTCCAAAACAGTAGATAATATAGCATGGATCAATCAAAAATTATAGATACGTTGGAGACGTATCAGGCATCCCCAAGCTTAATTCCTGCTCGTCCTCGAGTAGGTAAATGATAAAAAGAGAATTTTTGATGCGGAGTGCTACTTGCATAATTTCAATGCAAAATTTCTTAATTGTGGTATGGATATTCAGATTAGAAAGATTCAAGACAAAAGTTCATATTGACATAAAGAATAATAACACTTCAAGCATACTAATAAAGTAATTATGTCTTCTCAAAATAACATGGCCAAAGAAAGTTATCCCTACAAAATCATATAGTCTGGCTATGCTCTATCTTCACCACACAAAGTATTTAAATCATGCACAACCCCGATGACAAGCCAAGCAATTGTTTCATACTCTAACTTTTTCAAAACATTTTTAATCTTCACGCAATACATGAGCGTGAGCCATGGACATAGCACTATGTGAAATAGAAGGGTGGTTGTGGAGAAGACAAAAAGAGGGGAAGATAGTCTCACATCAACTAGGCATATCAACGGGCTATGGAGATGCCCATCAATAGATATCAATGTGAGTGAGTAGGGATTGCCATGCAACGGATGCACTAGAGATATAAGTATATGAAAGCTCATCAAAAGAAACTAAGTGGGTGTGCATCCAACTCGCTTGCTCACGAAGACCTAGGGCAATTTGAGGAAGCCCATCATTGGAATATACAAGCCAATTTCTATAATGCAAAATTCCCACTAGTATATGAAAGTGACATAACGAGAGACTCTCTATCATGAAGATCATGGTGCTACTTTGAAGCACAAGTGTGGTAAAAGGATAGTAACATTGTCCCTTCTCTCTTTTTCTCTCATTTAATTTTTTTATTTGGGCCTTTTTTTATGGGCTCTTTTTTTTCGTCCGGAGTCTCATCCTGACTTATGGGGGAATCATAGTCTCCATCATCCTTTCCTCACTTGGGACAATGCTCTAGAAAATGATGATCATCACACTTTTATTTTTCTTACAACTCAACAATTACAACTCGATACTTAGAACAAATATGACTCTATATGAATGCCTCCGGCGGTGTACCGGGATATGCAATGAATCAAGAGTGACATGTATGAAAGAATTATGAATGGTGGCTTTGCCACAAATACGATGTCAACTACATGATCATGCTAGCTATATGACAATGATGGAGTGTGTCATAATAAACGGAACGGTGGAAAGTTGCATGGCCATATATCTCGGAATGGCTATGGAAATGCCATGATAGGTAGGTATGGTGGCTGTTTTGAGGAAGGTATATGGTGGGTGTATGATATCGGCGAAAGGTGCGCGTATTAGAGAGGCTAGCAATGGTGGAAGGATGTGAAAAAGTGTATATAATCCATGGACTCAACATTAGTCATAAAGAACTCATATACTTATTGCAAAAATCTAGAAGTTATCAAGCAAAGTATTACGCTCATGCTCCTAGGGGGATAGATTGGTAGGAAAAGACCATCGCTCGTCCCCGACCGCCACTCATAAGGAAGACAATCAATAAATAAATTATGCTCCGACTTCATCACATAACTGTTCACCATACGTGCATGCTACGGGAATCACAAACTTTAACACAAGTATTCTTTAAATTCACAACTACTAAACTAGCATAACTCTAATATTATCACCTCCATATCTCAAAACAATTATCATGCTTCAATCTTCTCTTAGTATTCAACGCACTCAAAAGAAAATTTCACATATCTTGAACACCAACCATATTTATATTAAGCAAATTACCATGCTATTAAGACTCTCAAAATAATTTAAGTGAAGCATGAGAGATCAATAGTTTCTTTAAAACAAACCACCAACGTGCTCTAAAAGATCTAAGTGAAGCACATAGAGCAAGATTATAACGCTCAAAAGATATAAGTGAAGTGCATAGAGCAAAACTACATAGCTCAAAAGATTTAAGTGAAGCACATAGAGTATTCTATCAAATTTTAATTCATAGATGACTCTCTCAAAAGGTGTGTACAGCAAGGATGATTGTGGCACACTAACAAACAAAGACACAAATAATACAAGACGCTCCAAGCAAAACACATATCATGTTGGTGAATAAAAATATAGCTCCAAGTAAATTACCGATGGAAGTGGACGAAAGAGGGGATGCCTTCCAGGGCATCCCCAAGCTTTGACTTTTTGGTGTCCTTGGATTATCTTGGGGGTGCCATGGGCATCCCCAAGCTTAGGCTCTTGCCACTCCTTGTTCCATAATCCATCAAAAGAACTCACCCAAAACTTGAAAACATCACAACACAAAACTCAAAATAGAAAACTCATGAGCTCCATTAGCGAACGAAAACAAAAGACCACTTCAAGGTACTGTAATGAACTCATTCTTTATTTGTATTGCTGTTAAACCTACTGTATTCCAACTTCTCTATGGATTATAAACTATTTTACTAGCCATAGATTCATCAAAATAAGCAAACAACACACGAAAAACAGAATCTGTCAAAAACAGAACAGTCTATAGTAATCTGTAGCTAGCGCAAAATATGGAACCCCAAAAATTCTAAACTAAATTTGTGGACGTGAGGAATTTATCTATTAATCATCTTCAAAAATAATTAACTAAATATAACTCTTCAAATAAAAATGACATAAGTTCTCGTGAGCGCTAAAGTTTCTGTTTTTTACAGCAAGTTCAATAAGACTTTCCCCAAGTCTTCCCAACGGTTCTACTTGGTACAAACACTAATTAAACACAACCAAAACAGAGTCTAAATAATTTATTTATTACTAAACAGGATAAAAAATCAAGGAACAAAAATAAAATTGGGTTGCCTCCCAACAAGCGCTATCGTTTAACGCCCCTAGCTAGGCATAACGAGCAAGAATAGATCTAGGTATTGCCATCTTTGGAGGGCAATCCATAAGTGGCTCTCATGATGGTTTCATATGGCAATTTTATTTTCTTTCTTGGAAAGTGTTCCATGCCCTTTTTTAATGGAAATTGGAATCTAATATTCCCTTCCTTCATATCAATAATCGCACCAACCGTTCTAAGGAAAGGTCTACCAAGAATAATAGGGCAAGAAGGATTGCAATCTATATCAAGAACAATGAAATCTACGGGCACATAATTCCTATTTGCAACAATAGGAACATCATTAATTATTCCCATAGGTTTCTTAATAGTGGAATCCGCAAGATGCAAGTTTAGAGAGCAATCATCAAGATCACAAAAATCTACCAAATCACACAAAGTTTTGGGGATAGTGGAGACACTAGCACCCAAATCACAAAAAGCATAAAACTCATGATCTTTAATTTTAATTTTGATAGTTGGTTCCCACTCATCATAGAGTTTTCTAGGGATAGATACTTTCAACTCAAGTTTTTGTTCATGAGATTGCATCAAGGCATCAACAATATGTTCGGTGAAGGCTTTCTTTCGACTATAAGCATGCGGAGAATTTAGCATGGATTGCAACAAGGAAATACAATAAATCAAAGAGCAACTTTCATAATTAAATTCCTTGAAATACAATATAGTGGGTTTAGCAACATCTAAATTTTTATTTCTTTCAATCCCACCTTCATCAATTTCATCATAAAGATCTAAATAGTCCGAATTTTTGGAACGCCTTCTAGGTAAAGGAAGATCATATTCAGTTTCATCAAGATTCATATTGAAAAACAAAGATTTGATAGGGACACATCAATAACTTTTAGATCTTCATCTTTATTTTCATAAGAATTAGAAGAACACGCTTTAATAAAGGCATCTTTGGAAGCACGCATCCTAGCGGTTCTTTCTTTACACTCATAAATTGAATTTCTCATGGCTTTTAGAGACTCATTAATATCATGCTTAGGTGGAATAGATCTAAGTTCCAAAGCATCAACATCAAGAGCAATTCTATCAATGTTCCTAGCCAAATCATCAATCTTAAGCAATTTTTCTTCAATCATAGCATTAAAATTCTTTTGCGAAGAAATACATTCTTTAATATTAGATTCAAAATCAGAGGGCATCTTATTATAATTTCCATAAGAGTTGTTGTAGGAATTCCCATAATTATTACAAGGATTACTAGGATAAGGCCTAGGATTAAAATTCCCTCTATAAGCGTTGTTACCAAAATTATTCCTACCAACAAAATTCACATCCATAGATTCATTGTTATTCTCAATCAAGGTAGACAAAGTCATATCATTAGGATCAGAAGAAACACTCTTAGTAGCAAATAATTTCATAAGTTCATCCATCTTTCCACTCAACACATTGATTTCTTCTACCGCATGCACTTTTTTATTAGAAGATCTTTCAGTATGCCATTGAGAATAATTAACCATAATATTATCTAGGAGTTTAGTAGCATATCCTAAAGTGATTTCCATAAAAGTGCCTCCCGCGGCCGAATCTAAAAGATTTCTAGAAGAAAAATTCAATCTGGCATAATTTTGTATAATCATCCACAAATTTAAACCATGAGTAGGGCAATTACGTATCATTAATTCCATTCTCTCCCAAGCTTGTGCAACATGTTCATGATCAAGTTGCTTAAAATTCATAATATCATTTCTAAGAGAGATGATCTTAGCAGGAGGAAAATACTTAGAGATAAAAGCATCTTTGCACTTGTTCCATGAATCAATACTATTCTTAGGCAAAGACAAAAACCAAGCTTTAGCACGATCTCTAAGCAAAAAAGGAAATAGCTTCAATTTAACGACATCATTATTGACATCTTTTTTCTTTTGCATATCACATAAATCAACGAAGCTATTTAGATGAGTAGCGGCATCTTCACTAGGAAGGCCGGTGAATTGATCTTTCATAACAAGATTCAACAAAGCAATATTAATTTCACAAGATTCAGCATCGGTAAGAGGAGCAATCGGAGTGCTAAGGAAATCATTATTTTTGGTATTGGTGAAGTCACACAATTTGGTAGTATCTTGAGCCATCACAATGAACAAGCAATCTAACACACGAGCAAACAAAAAGCAAGCAGACAAAAAGAGGCAAATAGAGAGGGAGGATAGGGAGAGAGAGGGCGAATAAAACGGCAAGGGTGAATTGGGGGGAGAGGAAAACGAGAGGCAAATGGCAAATAACGTAATGCGAGAGATAGGGATTGTGATGGGTACTTGGTATGTTGACTTTTTGCGTAGACTCCCCGGCAACGGCGCCAGAAATCCTTCTTGCTACGTCTTCAGCTTGCGTTGGTTTTCCCCGAAGAGGAAGGGATGATGTAGCAGAGTAGCGTAAGTATTTCCCTCAGTTTTTGAGAACCAAGGTATTAATCCAGTAGGAGCCCACGCTCAAGTCCCTCGTAGCTGCACAAAGCGATAGCTACCCACAACCGACGCGATTAGGAGTTGTCAAGGCCTTCACAGTCACTTACGAGAGTGAGATCTGATAGATAGAATATTTTTGGTATTTTTGATATAAAGATGCAAAGTAAAAAGTAAAAGCAAAGTAAATAGCAAAACAATATAAAAGTGATGGAGATTGATATGCTGAGAATAGACCCGGGGGCCATAGGTTTCACTAGTGGCTTCTCTCGAGAACATAAGTTTTCTACGGTGGGTGAACAAATTACTGTTGAGCAATTGACAGAATTGAGCATAGTTATGAGAATATCTAGGCATGATCATTTATATAGGCATCACGTCCGTGACAAGTAGATCGAAACGATTCTGCATCTACTACTATTACTCCACTCATCGACCGCTATCCAACATGCATCTAGAGTATTAAGTTAAAAACAGAGTAACGCTTTAAGCAAGATGACATGATGTAGAGAGATAAATTCATGCAATATGAAATAAACCCCATCTTGTTATCCTCGATGGAAACGATACAATACGTGTCTTGCTGCCCCTTCTGTCACTGGGAAAGAACACCGCAAGATCGAACCCAAAGCTAAGCACTTCTCCCATGGCAAGAACTACCAATCTAGTTGGCCAAACAAAACGGATAATTCAAAGAGACTTGCAAAGATAACCAATCATACATAAAAGAATTCAGAGAAGATTCAAATATTGTTCATAGATAGACTTGATCAGAAACCCACAATTCATCGGTCTCAACAAACACACCGCAAAACAAGAAGATTACATCGAATAGATCTCCACAAGAGAGGGGGAGAACATTGTATTGAGATCCAAAAAGAGAGAAGAAGCCATCTAGCTACTAACTATGGACCTGAAGGTCTGAGGTAAACTACTCACACTTCATCGGAGAGGCTATGATGATGTAGAAGCCCTCCATGATGACGGCCCTCTCCGGCGGAGCTCCGGAACAGGCCCCAAGATGGGATCCCGTGGATACAGAAAGTTGCAGCGGTGGAATTTGGTTTTTGGCTCCTGTTCTGATCGTTTGGGGGTACGTGGGTATATATAGGAGGAAGGAGTACGTCGGTGGAGCACCGAGGGTCCCACGAGGCAGGGGGCGCGCCCTAGGGGGGCGCCCCTACCCTCGTGAGCACCTCTTTGCTTCCTTGTAGTAGGGGCCAAGTCTCCTGGATCACGTTCGGTGAGAAAATCACGTTACCGAAGATTTTATTCCGTTTGGACTCCGTTTGATATTCCGTTTCTTCGAAACACTGAAATAGGCAAAAACAGCAATTCTGGCTGGGCCTCCGGTTAATAGGTTAGTCCCAAAAATAATATAAAAGTGGAAAATAAAGCCCAATATAGTCCAAAACAGTAGATAATATAGCATGGAGCAATCAAAAATTATAGATACGTTGGAGACGTATCAA